>NC_056733.1:1162665838-1162965838 GCF_019279795.1 Protopterus annectens | reverse complement strand
AGTGGATTTAGGCAACGAGCTGTTAACGAACTGCTTCCTGTACTCCAGGGTTTCAGTTCCTCTGTCTCCATTTGGTGACTGTGCAACTCTGATAACGTTACTTAACCAGATAGTACTCTGGGGTAATTGGAAAATTCATTGAGGCTAAGCAGGCTGTCAGTGGTCTCTTTGATGGCATGCCTAGTAACCTATGAACCTAAAAGCAACCAAGGAATGTTAGAAATTGGTAAAGAGTGGAGGAAACGAAGGATGTGTAGAGAGAGGAACAGCAGGTAGATGGACGATATTTTCTTCAAGGGGTTTAGAATTAGGCTGAGATTTAACTAGTATTGGTAACATGCATCAGGGAGGTGAACAGGCATATCATGAGTGTGATACAGGCCTCTCCTGCTCTCAGAATAAGTTTATGAATGCATTTTATGTTGGATGTCATCATCTTCAAATTATCAGAAGATGGAAGCTCCTAATTTCATTCACCATTTTTTTTTCTTTTATATGCAGTTTTTGATTTGCATGGGAAGAGTTGGGAATAAAACCCAAAACTAGAGTATGAAGCCTGAAGCAGTTCATAGCCATATATACCTTCCTTTTTTTGGGTAACGTTAGCTGGCTTTAAAAGTAGCTATGCTGGTTTGACGTTAAGCTTACATACCAACCTAAAAGCCACTATAATAAGAGTTTGTGTAATTTCAAGCAATGAATTCTCTGTTCATCATCTCAGCATCTGTATTCTGTTCCATATGCTACTTCACAGCAAGCAATGCAAAGTTGTTAGCCAAGCGGGGCAAGATGTGTATCCAAAAGGGAAACTTCCTAGTTAAACCAGGTTGATTTTGTCTGCTCTAAACATCAGTATTTTTATGATACTATGTCTCTATGAACTGAATCGTATGTATGTATGTATGTATGCATGTATAAGAAATTATGCAATGGACAGTAAGTTTGCAACTCATCCAGTCGGACACTCCCGGTCAACAAATTTAAATAAATAAATAAATAACTTAAGTCAGATGTACTGCTCTCAAGTTTAAAAATGCACATCTGTTTACTATTTCAGTTGAAAAGTTGCTTCTGATTCATGTGCGTGTTTTGACTGTGAATCTCTATGTGAATCGGAAACTGGGTTTTAAATTAAAAACTAAACTCACATATATGTTGGTTTTAATATAAGATGAAGATGAATTCATACTTGCATTACACTGGTCTTACAACCTCACAGACTATAACTAATAGCGTACCTCAATGTTCTTCACAAAGGAATTCGTCTTCTTTGAATTTAAATGCTGGAAGGTTAAATGTTTATTGACCTCTAGTGACAGATGGTACCAGACAGCTTATATGTCATAGTTACCTGCTGCAGTCTTTCACTTGTTCTAAACTACGACATGTTTAAATTAACTGAATTATGCATAATCGCATGAATGCTTTCCATAAGTATCACCCCTAATCATTCTCCTGGATAAATGTACACTCTTGATTTGAATAACCAAATTAAATAAAATATCTCATAATCTTCCCATAGCTCAATGAAATATAGCTTTTATTTTTTCACATTTTTTAATGAACATTATTACTAACAAAGTCTTTAGTGTTTTAATGTAGAGATATAGCATACATTTTTCGCACCCACAGTTTTTCATAAATGTATGTGCTTTTTCTCTATTATGCTGCTGTGCTTTATTATTTGGATATCAGAAAGCTGCAGACAATTCCAGAACATGCATTGTTGACTGCCTTGCTTAAGAGATTTACAGCATTTTATTTCCATGATGAAAGTGTCCTATAAATGATTTTTAACATCTAACATCCCTTGTGTCCTTTGGTTTATTAAAATCTATTCACTAAAAGCTACTATTATGCCAAAGTTATCTTTTTGCCCCATTCTACCAACAAACCTCCAATTGTATAGTTATATCTTACCTTGTTATTTTCATAATGCACATTCTTTTTGTGTATCTATATGTTTAATATATTTATCACATCCTTCTGATTTTCTCAAGTATCTTTGTAAATCAGCTTGGCATCTCCCTACATAAATCATGTTAGGTATGTTCATTCATTTTACAAACCTGCATGCAATATATTGTTCACTAATATTGTTGCATATTTAACACACACTTTAGTTAAAGAGGACACGAACGCGCATTTGGGCTGTCCTTACAGGAGCACCTACTTCCTTACTCTTATTTACAGAATAGAAGATGGCTACCTTCTCTTCCTATTCATACCAGCTAACAGTCTGCAAAAAATACTCAACACAATTTGTCACTTTATTACCTGAGCTATACCTTTGAATATTCCTTAAGTTTGTCAAGTGCCATGCATTTTTAAATGATGTCTCATAGTAATGAATATTCTGACCCATAAGCTCCTCATCTACCTTGCAGCCCTTTGCTTACATCTGCATTTGAATATATATGAACATATATATAGGCCATTAGATCTCATTCCACTGGTGCTGTAATATTTTTAACAGGCCTACAACACAGATTGTGTCTGGTAGTAAAGTTTTCTCTCAAACTGCCGAAATGTAGGGGCTTCACTACCATTCCTGTTGTATCCCAGGTTGAATATCTGGCTGCTACACAGTTCTACCTGCACTTGTCACCAAATTTGAGTAACAGGCTATAGTTCTAGCTGTTCTGAGATTTCTGTATTTGAATTTAATTGCATGTATTAGAGGATTTGATTATGTTTTTTTCTTTCTTTCACCAGACAGATTTAATAAAAGGAAGGATAAAAACAAAACAACAGTGGTGATGCAACAGCCAATAAACTTCACTCAAGCATGATATATCAAGGTTAAGACAACAATCCGTAACCTGGGATGTACTGATAACCAAAATGAGAACAGAATGAGCATTATTTACAAAGCAAGAATAATACATAACAATGAAGATGTCACAAAATGCAAAGATCAAAAAGGGATATCGAGAAGGACATAAAGGTCAAAAAAGTGCTAGAAATTACATTATCCAAATAAATCACCATAGATCCATACTTATTGAAAAATAAGCTATTAAAGTGATAACAATTCCAGCAGTTCAGCCCTTGTATGTGCAGAGGTGGTGAGCCACGACAAATAGTTTTTAGATGTTGGAGTAGTAAGGGACTTTGAATACACTTTATTAAAAAAGTTGCCATGCCTAAGAATATAGACTTTCATTCCTTCCTCAGAAGGAATAGAGATCATCTTCCAGGCTGATGCAATATAAGCTTGGATAACAGCTGAGAATTGAGCACCCAGAATATAGTGTTCAACTGTAATGAAAGGAGAGGATAGAGAAATCCTGACCACAGAAAGGTATTATAGCATGGGAAAGAATGATCTGTAAGATGGCACATCCATTAATTTGCTCTTATCCAAAGGTAGCTGACTGGGGCAGTCCTAAAATTTATAGGTAATAAAAGGGTTAATTTGTCCACATGACTGACAGGAGGTTTGATTCACAAACCTTTACTTACAGCTGCAGCTGGATTCCAATAGCCATATGCATATGGATACTAATTTCTCAAAGACACAGGTCAATGCTCTAAGGTGCTTGACAACATTCACAGGTGAATTAATGTACACATGAGGTATATCAGGGTCAGTAAAGGAAAATCATGAGGTGGTGGAGTTCTGAGGTCTGTTGTTAATAATTTATATATATTAGAAGCTTTATAGGGCCTAACAATTAAGATGAGGAAATGGGGTTTACTTACTAAGCTTGAGAGTGGTAAAGATATTTAGCTGTGTTATAATTATGTTTTTCTCTTTTCTTTATTACCTTATGTGACATAACTTTGATACTGTGGTTCTTGCACAAATCATAACACAAAATGGTCCAAGGACCAGTAATGTCTAGATAACAGGCAGACAGACAAAAATATGTGTTTAGTTTCAATAAGAGTGTATGAATTTCGACAATGCAATTCACATTTCTGTCCAGAAAAATTCTTAATACCGCTTTTTAGTGGCACATAAACCTAACTTTAAAAGAAGTACTTTTAAAACAGTATTGCTAAAAAGTTAATACTTTCAAATGGAACTGCAGTAGGTTGTTAATAGCTAGAACTACTTTGTTGTACAATAGCTGTGCTGAAAAGTGATTTTTCCAACTATGATGCATTGTCTAACCAGGTGACAGTTACCTCTTAGTCACTTCACTGAACTCTTGATACCACGGTTCTTGTAATGTCCCGTTATTTTTTTTCTTCCTTTGTCCTGCCTGTTAATGACCCGATCAATAATAATGCCAATGGTGAAAGCTTGTGTGATGCTGATAATACACGCATTCATAGCAACGTAATCTGGCACATCTACTGGTCCCTGGATTATACTCCTCAAGATGAAGAAGGCGAACATAGTGATGACTGGTCTCTTACGCGCCTTTAATACAAAATAACAAGTGTGTCAAATTATATTATCTTCTGAGACCTTTCTTAATTTTCATTTCTAATAGCTATTGTTATTTTTAGTAATGGTCTTTTATCATTTTTATCAGTAAGGTTTACTTGACATTTTATTGTAATTAGGTTATTGAGGCACACAGAGTCAATTGGCTTTGATACTGTATAAACACATTTCACCTTGCCAAAACACGTGGATAAACTAATTTCAAGGTTTTGGAAGTGCTTCACAGAATGCCACGTAACAGAATTTCACAGAAACAAAGGAAATAACTCAAGCAAAGTCCTACATATAGGGGTGCTGCAAGTACAAAGACAATTAAAATCAAAATATATACTCTAGAGGACTGCAAAAAAAATAAAGTAAAACAATGAAACAAGCCACATGTATGACATCCAAACAAAATACCAGAGGATATGTTATTGTGGGTTGATAAAAACTAAAGCAGAAGAAGGAGGCTGACCACGTGTATGATATGTGCTGTGACCATTTTTGCTAATTTCCACTTAAGTTAACAACATGCAGAATTTGCAAATTTTTGTTTGCTTAACAGGACAAAGCCCCTTATCGCTTTCATGCAGCGGGTCACTCCCTGCATCCTTAGGGTAAGGGGCAGAGTACTTTAGAGGAAGGGAAATGTCATGCATTACAACCAAGTTGCATTTTGACCATGTGTGTGTCCACTCACATTTGTTTACCACATGGCTGATCCATATGCATATGAATTTCAGATCAATGGAAGACTGTGTATCAAAATCAGCTGCGGATGCATGACTGTGAAACTAGGCGGCTATCTAGGTATAGCATTCAGCATTCATTTGATGGCTACACTACCACTGTTAGAGATGAGGAAAACATAAACCTAAAGCTCTGGAGATTTTTTTAACAAGGCTTCTATATTGACATTATTATTTCATAGGTTCATAGTTAAGTACTAGGCTAGCTGCCCTTGCAGAACATTTTAAGTCAAGCCAGTTCCCTTGTTGTGCTTAAATTAACATGTTCTTTTTGGTGTTAGATTGGCCTTACCCATCCCATGATTATATATGTGGTTATCTATGGCTATACATAGTTATAGAGATATAATTGTTTTTACTTCATAAATTCAGAGATTTGATGTGAAGGATGCTGAAGAACTGTTTGCATCAACAGATAATTTAGCATTAATATTGCTTTGAATGCCTCCTTGGCTTCTGCTGGAATCACTAAAGGACAGACAGGCTAAAATGGAGAAGTCTCTCCTTTATATTACTTTACTTTTTCATAAGTAACTGAAAGATGAAGAATGAAGCAGCTTAACTTGCTGAGGCAATTTCTAATGCATGACATTAAAGCAGAAAGAATAGAAGGCAAGCTGCATGAAGAAGCATGTGCTTCATTTTGTGATAATCTCTCAATCTTTTTTTTTTAATTTATCTGCAGTGCACCTATGAAATGGAATAAAGAGGTATACAGTTCTATGATCCAAATAACTTGAAACTGATTAGCTATTCAGGCAGTGGTGAAGACAGTGAAGGAGAAGAGGAATAAGTGACCAATGCCAGGTCACCTAAAACAGGCAAGAAAAGTGGTCTGGTCCAGTGCAGTGTGCTGCACTCATCAGAGGACAGGGTACAAGAAAACCATTCATGGTGAATTTTTAAGGTAAATGCTCAGCAAAACACAGGCATTAGAAGAAGTAACTATAGGCCTTTTGGTCATATGCATGCACATGGCAACTGCCAGAGTTAAAATTCGGGTTAATAGAAAATCCCTCCCCTCATTGGAGTGGCAGGTGTTATTACCAGGGTTGCCATTCAGTTCCTCAGTTTGGAATTAAGACGGTTCCATCTTTAAACACAAATGGACCCAGTTTGGGGGATGACATCAGACTTAATCCACAACAAGGTTGCTATGTCTGTATTATAGAGCATCAAAGCACCAAACCTTCTTTCCTGTCTGTTGGATAATAGTCATTAACTGGAATGCTTTCCATTCTGACATTCAGCAATCCACAGGTATGTCATGTGACGCTATCTTCCACAGGAAGGGCGATACTCCCACAGGACGATGTGAGGTGAAATTGTTAAGGTGGACAGGTTGAATGATTAGGCAAACAGTTTACCAAGGCCTAACATTTCACTGACATAAAGGCAAAAGTCACAAAGAAAAAAATAATTTCTCTAAAAATATAAGCAGCATTTAAAATTCTAACTGACAGTAGTTAGTTGCCTCTGGCAATGAGGAATATAGACACTTTGAATGATGTAAGTAAATCTTTTAAGTAATAACAGAAAAGAGTACTGGAATATTAATTCCAATAATGCAAACCTTTGCAACCATGGGGAACCTTGGATTAAGATAAGAATAAGTTGCGGTCCAAGTTACTTCAACTATCTTGTTGATTAATTAAACTTCTAGGTCAATAAGAAACTTTCACGTAATTAATCAGTTTTAAAACTTCCATAGTTTTTGACATAAAGAAATAAAAGATAAACTGTTTTTTTGGTAAGAAGAACCTTTTTTATTATTCCACTGATGTGGTAGGTGAGCGCATAAACAGTAATGAAACAAAGCTCGTGATGCTTTTATACATTCATTTTAGTGTGCAACATTTTCTTTAAAATTTTCCATTTATAACCATTTTTGGTCATGTTTCTGTAACCTTGGGGTGACGGTGAAATTAGCAAAATATACAAGTCCAACACAGCAAGTTATTTGTATTGACAAAGAATATAGAAACTGATATGTAATTCAGTAATGTGCATACAATGAAATATTTGTCTCTACCCTAAACTCTAGTAGTCAGATAAGTTCCTTTTAAATGTCTTTATTAAACTTCACATTAAAAAGTGACATGGATACATATACAATAATACAAAAGAAAACAATCCGTATTAATATTTCTTTTGTTATTTTCATGCAGTATACATTTTAACAATGTTCATTCACTCCAACCGTGCATACAATGTTCAATTCCTGCCTTCCCTTAAATTTAATTCCACCTGCTTCTGAACACAATCCTCCATGTAATGTTCCTACAAATTCCATTTATTTATATGTAATTTGTTCCTTCCTTGTTCTTTCTTCTTCTTCTTTCAGCTTTTTCCCGGTTAGGGGTCACCACAGAGGATCACCTTGTCCGCTCATGATTGGCAGTGGAGTTTTACGGTGTCGAGTTGCCAGCCTGGTGCCCAACCTTCCACAGAAGGCACACACATGCACACACTCACACCTAGGGCCAATTTAGAGTGTCCAATCAACCTACAGCATGTCTTTGGGATGTGGGAGGAAACCGGAGCACCCGGAGGTTCGATCACAGGGAGGACATGCAGACTCCACACAGAAGGCACCTCAGCTGAGGATCGAACCGGAGAACCTCTTGCTGTGAGGCGGCAATACTAACCGCTGCATAGTTCTTTTATCTCCTTCACAATATTCAGTGCTTCAGTTACAATTGGCTTAGATTCTGATTTTATAGTAATTGCTCGCAACCAATAGCATTAAACTTAGTAAGGCCTTAGTCTGTCCGAGCATTCTATATACCAGATCAGAAGAATGATTTTCTTAGTTACAACCATTTGCTCCCCTAACATTTCTGAGAAAGTATACTGTTGGGAATTTTTAAAAATTGTAAAATGGGAGATCGACATTCCCATTATACTTAAGTCATAGTGGGTCTAGGGTCTCTGCAGATTTGTAGTGACTGCAATCCTTGCCATTCAACAATCTGATTTGAAGCAAATAAATGAGAACAAAGTGTAGACGGACTCGAAATGTCCTGTTTTAATACAATATGAGAGTCAGTAAGATGAAGGAAAAACTAAAACCTAACAGAATTTCCTATATAAAAAGCTGAAGGTCAGACAGTTTACACACCTCTCAATAAATCTGCATTTCTAGCATAGCATAATAACTATTAAAGACTTTGTAAAGGGTACAGAAATAAATATCTTTTTAATATTGCACATATGTTCCTTCTTTATCAGTGCAGAACATTATTTTTTTTCTGGGTAACTTAAAAAGTATAGATATTATATTTTATATTCAGGCCTACATCCTAATACATTTACTGCATCATTGATTGTCCTTGGCAAAGCCCCTGTGCATTAATTCAGCTGATGCATATATGGAATTAGAGTGCTGAAGTCGATCAATTAAAATAAGATAAAAATATGTTGAATTATGTCTCTTACATGAAGATGTCATCATATATCTCTGATTAGACACCCCTTTCCAAAAATAGAATTAGAATGAAATTAATTAAATTGTACAGATCAAATCATTAACCAAACTTACACTAGGAGCTACACAAAGACATTTATCAAACAAATCAGTTTAGCATGAGCTAAATAAATTAGTTTTATTTCAGACATTACAATGCTTACTGGCAACAGGGAACTATAGTTTCTATAAGAGCAATTTATTTCTGGAGTTCTGTTGCTGTTAGAGTCAAATGATATTCTCAGTACCTCTGTTTCTTGCAGAATCTTGTTTCAGTATTGGAACTCAAGTTCACAGAATTACCAAGGTCACTGTAAGAGTTACTTGTTTGTTTATAAACATTTGTGAAAGCTGCCATTTAAAAAGCAGCTTGTGATAGTGAGCATATAATGAAATGAATATAAGACTGAAGAGGTAATACAGTGTTACACTGGACAACTATGACTATGAGAGTGTGAAGATATAAAATGTCATGGCAGCAAACATAACTCTGTAGATAATATTGAAGGAAGGTGAAAACTGAACTGCACTCAGATTCCAGAATTCAGCAGAGTAGGGTACAGGGATTGATGTAATGAAACTGTTATCTGTATAGATGCAGGGAATTATGAAGAACCTAACATGAATACAGGAGAAAAGTTCATGTGATGTGCACATAGGATGTTTAGAAATGGCAGAAATGTACCCTGGGAATCACAAACGTGCTTAGCACGATTGCAGTATGTTTGCCGCAGGTAAAGTTCATAGCTTGATGCAGCCCGAGGTTAGCTATCAATTAACTAAGTGGAAAATTGCAGCCCATTCCTCTACGAATTAAAAATATTGAAACCTGCAAAAAAGCACAAGATGCATGGTGAAAGTGGAAATCCCACAATTTTGGGTAGGAGTTAGACATGGAAAATAGGCAAGCAGAGAGCATGGATGCACCTCAGGTAGTGTACATGTACTATGTAGAGATAACAAGGGAAAGCCAGCAAGCTGCATTAAATGGCCTGCTACAATGCTTAACTCTGTTTTTTGAGTATAAAAGGGGTGGAAATGAAGGTTTAAGACAATAAGAAAAGGGGTCAGCAAGCAGAGGAATATATACAATAAAAACAGAAAAGTAAGAATGGGAGTGGGAGGAGGAAGGGAATACATACATTGGCTTTTAGGGAGAAATGACTAATGTTCTTATTTTTGGAGAAGGGAAGACAGGGAAGGATTCAAGAGAATGAGAGACACATGAGCAAACATAAAATCATTCCACTCTCATTTGCATATATGACAACATTGTACACCTCCAAAAAAATTATTCAGGAAGCTTTAACAGCCACTGAAACATGGCTTCATAACTACAAATCCTGCTCAACCCCAAAAAAGTCCAAACTAATACTTTTTTCCCCAAAATCCCTGTCTCATGAAAAAATCATCAAAACAAAATTAAAGTCCTTTCTCATGATACTACAACCATCGGAGATACTTCTCATATCAAATTATCAGGGTGATAGGGGGTGATAATCTTACATTTGACTTGCATATACAAAATTCCATAAGAAAAACTCATCAAAAACAAGGGATGCTTTACAGAGCCAAAAACGTTCTCACCGACACAACTAATACTACAGTTGCCGCTACTTATCTCATTCCCTTTGTGGCACTTCCATCCTTACTAACCTCCAGGCTTCACAAATATTAAAACTTAAACAATGCTATAACAAAGTTGCTAAATCTGTAGCAAATACCCATTTCAGAACCTAATACTGTATAGTGCTAAAAAGCCTACATTGGTTAGAACTGCCTTATCACCTAACATATACACAGCTTCTTACCTCCTATAAAAATATCCAGTATCCATCTGCCTGCCAGCAGTAAAAAACACTATACATAACTATGTTCCCAGTTGGTCATTCTGATCCAGTCATCAAAACCTCATGTCTGTCTACAAACCTATCACATCTACTAGGCATTGTCTGTACTCTTACAAGGTTGCTAAGGCCTGGAACTCCTTACCTGTATCCATCAACTCAATACTCTCCCTCTCATCTTTCAAAACCACTCTAAAAGACTTCCTAGCTAAAATTTGACTCTGTTCTTGTTCAAAACCAGGATAAACTATATCCCTAAATGTGAACAAATACCTTTTCATTCCTCCTTACTCTTCCTTCTTCATTTACTTACTTACTTCTATCAAATTCACTTCCTTGACATTCTCTCTCAATATCCCATAATTCTGTTTTGCCTCACTTCATATTGCAGTTCCTGTTTGTATTAGACTAACTTACCATTAATTTCTCTATAAACTGTTTAAATTGTATATAAATACTAAATGACTGCCACATAACTTGTATTAATCCTTACCCAATGTTTTATAGTATCACTGAATTGTTATAATTATTTAAACTGCAGATGTTTTTTGTTTTATTTTTGAAGATTGTAAAATTATTGTTCTTAAAATATTCTGTAATAATTTGGAGCTTTTCTCCTCTCAAGGCCTCCTCTGAAAATGGGCTTCTACTCAGTTGCACTTTCCCAGTAATCCAATGTCAATAAATAAATAAATATATACAACAAAATCTCTACATAAGATCATTAAAAGTTTTTCGGCTTTTCCCAGTTAGGGGTCGCCACAGCGGAACTCTGGTCCACTCATGATTGGCAGAGGATTTTTACGGTGCCGAGTGGCCAGCCCAACACCCAGTCTTCAAAGAAGGCACGCCCATTCACGCTTGCACCTACCTGCATGTCTTTAGTGTAACTCGACCACGGGGAGGACATGCAGACTCCACACAGAAGGTGCTCCAGCTGAGAATGGAATGGGAGAACCTCTTGCTGTGAGGCGACAATGCTAGCCGCTGCACCACCATGGCCCATACTGTTAAAACAAAGAAGTCCGTCAATCAGAGAATAAATAAATCATTTTTAAAATTAAATATGTGTGTTATTCCTCCTGAAGGGAAGGTTGCTCCAAGACTCACTGTGAATTATTTCTCTTTACTATACAGTTTTTGGAATGTTCAGCTTCTTCTGATTTCCCCTATTTGATGCCATTGCACTTGCATTATATATACTAAGTTTCATCTCGTGCGCCTTCAGTTTTGCATTCTGTTGCCATATCATTTGCCGAAGTTCTTGTTCAGAGTCTGCTAATAATGCCACGTCATCTCATTGCAGCAGCTATGCTGGCATAATGGTTACGGTCTTCACCTCCCAGGTACAAGGTCCAATCCCGACCAACAGATAATGCTTGTGTGAATTTTGCATATTCTCCCTATGTCCCTGTGGGGTTCCTCCCAGAAACATGCTGGGTGTTTCCACCTTAAACTCCCAAGAGCAGAGTTTAGGACAGCAGCACAGACTCTAGATAGTTTCTATTGAGGGAAGATTTGTATAGACCAACCACTTTGGGCATCAGCTGTGGTGTCCAGTCTTCTCTAGATAGGAGAACATGGATCACAGACTGTGTGTCATGTCAGGGCTAGCCACTTGACAGTGCAACAATTGTCTCTAGGCGATTTGGTCATGTTGACTAAAATCCATATAGTAGTTGTTCTCCTCAGTTCCAAAGCACCATCTGCATTATTTTTCTTCTGGTTTTTTTTTTATCCTCTTTTGTATTTGGCCTGTGTAGTAACTTCTGTTTTTTTTTCTTTCTTTTTCTTTCTCTTTACATATTTTTTTCTCATCAGATATTTTCTGTTCAGATCATAGCTCTCAACCTCTTAATGCATGAAATCTGGACAAAGCCTGACATAATGGGGGAACAATGGCCCAAAAATAGGGACAGATTTTAAATATTTCTCTTTTAAACTTAGAAATGTGCCATATTTACAGGGTTTGTGTTAAGATGCATTTTCTGTAGGATTTGAATTCTAAAACTCAAATGTATATAATTTTTTAGTTACTTCAGTCCTGAGATTATCCCAGTGATATGGGAGAAAACCACACATTTTATGAGGAAAAGACCAAAAATATGAGGCAAAAATCTGGACATTCAGAGAAAATCGGGACAGTTGAGAGGTATGGGCCAGATATTTGAATCTTTAAGTTAAGCCTTTGTTATTCCTTCCCCTACTGCAGTTCAATTTTTTAAGCCCTTTCTCTCATGTTTTCCTTTCAGCATCTTTAAGTAACAGAGTAAGTGTGCTCATCCAAAGAATTATGCTTAATCTTTACTCAAGATGGTATGTATAATGAGTGGGGAAATGTGGACAGAGCAGAGTGTTCTTTATTGTCTGACATATAAAAATAGAAACTAGTCTTTCTTGAATTTTACTCTTTGACATAATATCGTATGGTGCAGTGTAAATACTGAAAGAAAATCACACCAGGCAGAAATATATTTGGCAAGGAAATGTGTTTAAAATGCATGGATTTTTGGATTACTGGCTAAGCAGATCTAAGTATTGTTTCTGTCCTTAAAGAGGGCTTTGAACCCATCTATGAATTTGAATCCTTCGACAGTAAATATTGTTAGGGAAAGGTGTGATTTTATGACAGGAGTAGGTGGCTGTCCTTAGCAAGTAAAAATATGTTATTTCATAGCAGTTTTGAAATACACCACTGTTATTCATGACACAGCATGCATATAAAAGACAGTTATATTTTTATTGTACAGTACGTTTCCTTATAGTGCCACAGCCACATATAAAGAGAACTGATTTATGTATTCCTTCATCTGCTTCCTGTGTGATTCCCTAGCCTCTCTATAAACAATTCTGGCATTCTTTAAATATTACACTATTCCTGTTGGAATTTCTCATATCATTTGTACCAGAGCATTAGTTTATTTCTTCTTTGTTGACTGGGTTACTCTATTAGGCTAGGGATCTCTTTTCAGGGGACACCTAAGGTAATATTTATATTACTATGGGAACTCTGGCCAGGGCATTGGGAAGCTCCCCCTACTCTCATCCATAGGTGTAATGGGATCTTTTATATCCACCTGAGCTACCACCAAATCAAGCAGATGGGACTTTGGTTTAACATCTCATTTGGAGAACGTTACACCCCCCATGCTGCACTGCTGTGTCAGTAATCCATCTATCTGGTATGAGACTAGAACCCACAGCCTTTTGTAGCAAGTGTCTGTGTGCCACCTCTTGCACCACTGACATCAGAGGTACTATTAAGTTCACACTGAGTTACTATTCATGGATGAGTTACCAGCATACCTCTCAAGTGTACCTCATTAAGAGGAACCTACCTCATTTGGGGTCTTAAAAAGTTCATGTTCCTTGAAATTCCTCAAAGTTCCACATTGAAAGAGTCTGTCACACATTCAGTGTTAGGGATTTTTTTAAGTGAAATCCATGGTAAATTGAAATTATTCATATTAATTCATTAAAGGATCTTCTTTATAATTAAAACCAGCATATTTTAACCATCCTATGACCTTCCTAGTTGAAGTTGTTAGTATGCCATTAGTATGTGTTCCACATTTTTGCCCATTTGTTCCACATTATGAAGGTGAGTGTTCTTCATTTTGGCGATGGAAGGTTGAGAGCTATGGTTACCAGCACAGGCATGAAGTGATATGAAACTTCTTACTCAAAAAACTGATAGAGCAGCTCAAAATTCAGTAAGATGGCAAAGTACTAAAATTATGACTACATCAAAAAAGTATCACTCCAGCAAGAAAGCATATTGATAAGCTAGACAAAAATGGAAGCTATCTGACAGACATGTCCTTCCTATGACATATTAAAACAAAACTCATTAAAATCACATTGAATTTATGATCACATTCACATAAAATGTCTGTATAATCACACCCTACTGGACAGTTTTGCTGCTTATGAAGAAAAGTCAAGTACAAATGTAAATGTTAATAATTTAAGCTTAACACTACTGGAAGAAAAGAGTTAAACTGTGATTCCTATAGGTGGTGCAGTGGAAGCATTGTTGCCTCACAGCAAGAGGTTCTCCCGTTCGATTCTTGGTTGGAGTGCGGAGAGTGCCTTCTGTGTGCAGTCTGCATGTCCTCCCTGCAGTTGGGTGGGCGTTCTAAAGGCATGCGTAAATGGGCGTGCCTTCGTTGAAGGTTGAACGTCGAGCTGGCACCTCGGCGTGTAGGTTCTGCGGTGGTGCAGTGGTAGCGTTGTTGCCTCACAGCAAGAGGTTCTCCCGTTCGATTCTCAGTTGGAGTACGGGGAGTGCCTTCTGTGTGGAGTCTGCATGTCCTCCCCCCGGTTGGGTGGGTGTTCGAAAGACATGCGTAAATGGGCGTGCCTTCGTTGAAGGTTGAACATCGAGCAGGCACCTCAGTGTTCGTGAAAATCTACTGCCAATCATTAGCGGACCGGAGTTCCACTGTGGTGACCCCTAACCAGGAAAAGCCGAAAGACAAGACTAGGAAGAGCATATGCCTATATAAGTGACAGTTGGTTTCACACTTTTCTTTGCAATGAGTTGCTGTATAAAGGGGTATCTGACATTGCTCATACTTCATTTCAATAGGGTGAAGATGGACATGGTTATCTGGAACCTACATTTTTGTTGCCTTTATATACCAGATGGAGTCGCTAGATATTTTTGGAAACTTCATTTTCTGGCTTAGACATTGAGTGAGTGACAGGTTGAACTTTTATAACTAAATAGCTAACTCACTCATATGTACACACAATGATAATACTTCTAGGAAAATATACCAGGAAGCCGAACAAAAATAGTATAATGACTGTAAACCATTTAGAATGTTAGATGATATGATATCATCAGAAGATATTTCAGTAATATGGTCAATAAGATCAGAGTTAAGGGTGTAACCAGGGATTTATACACAGGAACCATATTTGCACTCACCTGTAATATGGGTAGGTTTTGTTATGATACAGTGGCTGTGGTACACAGTAGAGCTATATTGACACCTCCCCCTTAAAAGGTATAGGTTATGAGATGGCATTGCAGTACACAGTAAACAAACATCCTCTTAATGAAGGTATGCTTTTTAGTTGCAGTACCTTACCTCCTTGATGATGTTAGACAAACTGGCTTTTGGTTATAGTGCTCTACTGTGACAAACAAACATCTGTAACACTTCATGGTAGTCAGTCTCAAAGAGATGCATTCCTACCATTACTGAGTCACATTATCCGTTATGTAGTGCCAGATCTTGGCAGTGAACTCTAGAGATACACTCACACAAATGACAATATTCTGCCGTAATGACCAACACCAATGACACAACAGGACTCCTATAGTAAATATTCCTCAGACTGTAGAAAAAGAGAGAGAGAAATCTACATTCAGTACAAACAATGGAACATTTAGGAGTGGAGACATATTGAATGGCTTCACTGTTTTACCTGGCAAATTTGCTTAGTATATAACACAATTATGGAAAAGGGTTTCTGTCTTTTTTAATTTTTCCAAGTCTTTTGGGTTTCTAATACCATTCCTAAGTCAAAGTTCATGTAATTAGTATTGTTTCAGTGTTTGGTGTTAGGCAGAAGTGCTCTTCGCAGCATCCGCAATGTGCCGAGTATTGACTCCTTCTGCAATTTATATGGAGTTACATGTATCAGTAACACATCTAAGTATGACTGTATTCTTTTTTATTAGACCCATTTCTCTTGCTACTGTTAGAACTGTCTGGGCATCCTTCTTCCACATTGCCTCATTTCTGCCTACAAATCCTGGGTATTTTATGCCTTTATGTTTCTCTGTACGTAAAATACTGCAGCCACTGGGTGTAGCAATTTCAATGATCAATGCTACTTTTTTCCCCTTATACAGTATTATTTCTCATTTTCTCTCATCTATTTTTTGAATTGTTGGTAATGGGTGATCCCATGTCATATAAACTTCATCATTTTCTATAATGCTTTGTGGCTCATGTTTCCAATGGTTTTCAGCTACTTCAATATTATAATATTTGCACAATCCCCAGTGCAACAGTCTTGCCACATTATTATGCCTTTCAGTATGTAGTTATTCTGCCATTAGTGTATCACAACCAGCAACAAGATGTGCAACTGTTTCCAATTCTGTTTTACAAAACCTACATTTGTCTGTTTCCCCAACATGTTCAATGGACTTTATAAATCACCATGTACATAGTTCACTGTCTTGGGCCACCAATATTAACCTTTCATTAATATTGGTTCATTTGTATTGCAGATCTATCATGTAATCCATTTTCAAGGAGGCCCATACCTCCTTCAGAACTAGGAATATATAGTTTTGGTATTCACTGATTTTTATAAATCATTTGATAAGCATGAAGCATCCTTCTTGTTTTCTTGTCCAACCAATCCAACACCTTTTGGATCCAGTTAATCACTCTAAAACTGCAAGTTAGGACAGAAAGAGGAAATTTCTGTGTTCTTGTTAATGTCATGGAACCATATACTTTCCTTAAGGAAACCTTTATGTTTTACTATGCCTGATAACCTACAGAACTAGTTCTTTTGATGTATTGTACAGAGTAATTGATATAATAGGACAACTACCTTTTAGGGTGAAATTATGACATGGGTTTAGTTCAGATGTACAGTTAAGAAATTTCTTCCTTTTACAGTGAAACATAAGGTACCCTGTCAGTTGCTGTGTGTTAACATGGCTGTTTTCTCTTCACAGTAAGCTTTTCTGATTCTTAGTCTGCCCTACTGCTGAGGTTTCCTGCTAGCATGGGGTCTTAGCATGGAAGGTGGTCTACCTAATAGAACTGCATATTAGTACGGCAATCTGGGGGAGTGGTTAATGTTAATTAACCATGTGCTGCCCCCCCCCCCCAGAAATGCAGAGTCTTCCAATTTATGTTTCATAACATTTTACTGTTGATGAAAAAATGAACATCAAAAGATGGTGGTCACCCACTCACTCCTTTGTAACAGTCTCCTTGAAAGTAAATTTGTGAAGATGTAGTAGTTAAAAGATTTTAATGTGTGCATATATGTGTGTGTGTGTGTGTGTGTGTGTGTGTGTGTGTGTGTGTGTGTGTGTGTGTGTGCGTGTGTGTGTGTGTTACAGTCATCTAAAGTGCAATTCAGAGACATGTTAATGAGCTAATAATGAGGTCTTGCTATCTGCAGCCAAAATTATTTCTGAATCATATTTTCTCACCATCACAGAAATTGACCTACCTGCTGCAGGCAATTTCCTTAAATGGTGAGCTTCTATTTTAGTCTCAGGGGTTATCTTCTAGCATCTTTAATTCAGCAAGCTGTTTATGTCATATATTCTATATTTGACTTGAACGTTTAAATTTTCCTGTCTTCATATGTTCATAGGTAAGTACTAGGTTATCTGCCCATGGGCATTTATAAGCCTAGCCACAGAGTGATGGCTTTCGCCTCCCCATTAGATTAGTAACCTAGTCCTCTGTCAACAGGACTCCTGAAGTGATCCCAGGGTAGAACTTACGATTACCCATCCACTCATCAAGATTTCTCTTGAAAAGGGTCAGAGAGGAGCTCTGTCGAATATGGATTGGGATTCTATTCCAGAGTGAGGGGAGTCGCTGGGACAGGAATCTATCCCTCCAGCATGTCCTGTTTATTGTTGTACATAGGTTCAAGTCGCTAGAACGAGTGATTCTGAAGGATCTCGTTTTTTTGAGGTGAAGCATGTCTATTAGTTCAGGGTGTGACATGGCCCTATAGGTCAGACATAGGTCGCCTCTGAGAAGACGGTAAGCGACTGAGAAGAGCTGGAGCTTTTTTAGTCGTGCTTCATAGGGTAATTGTTTAAGGCCCTTAATCCTCTTAGTCAGGTACCTCTGTGGTCTTTCCAGTTGTTGCAAGTGTCTAGTGAGGTACATCCCAAATGGGGCATTGTACTCTATTATGGGCCTAATTAGTGAGGAGTAAAGGGGCACAATCACCTCCTTGGATCTGGATGAGAAACCCTTTGTGATCAGGTGTGCCACATAGAAGGATTGCCTGACCATTTTGGCTATGTGGTTATCAAAGGAGAGCATGCTATCTACTTGGGTACCCAGGTCCCTGATTGCTTCTTCTGTACTTAGTGGATTCCCATCTATGTGGTAGTTTGTAGGTACTTTGTTTTTCCCAAATGGGATTACTATGCATTTTTTGGCATTTAGCTTGAGGTCTTCACATCTTCATCAGCTCAATTTCTTCAATTTCCTACATGGTGTCAGGGTGTTGTATCAACTGTCATAATCTTGTTCTTGATTCATTGCTACTCTACTGCCTTCTTTGCCCGACTAATGTGGGTCATCTCTCACACAGGCCATCCATCTCTTTGCTGGATGTCATTTCCTATTGCCTTCTGTGACACCCTTACACTGGTCCAGTAATCAAGAAGCCTCAATCCTCACCACTAACACCAGTGAGGAGCATCCAAATTGGGAAGGATAACAAATACACACACATAGTAAAGTAAAATTTCCATTAAGAGTACACAGAGATCACAATCAGTCTGGGGCTGGTTTCTCCCTTTCTCTCTAGATCCCCAATAAGACTCCCCACTGGCACAGCTATAGAGTGGGGTCCTTAGCCAGGGTCCCAAGCCAAGTCCTCCTAGCACTCTCTCTGTTCAACCAATACTTCATGTCCCTGCCCAAGTAGATGACCCACACACACTTTGAGATATGATTTATATACAAACACACATACACTCCTGGGGACGGCTGGCACAGGTTCACTAGGTATGCCCCTTCTTCCCAGGCTATAAGGTAGTAATCCACTGCCACCAGAACCCCTAATATCAGCTACTAAAAAGGTGCTTACCAAAGGGTGTCCAATTATTACTATGCAATATTATTATCCAGTTAGTAAGTGTGGCCAGAACTTTTAAGGCTTATTGGAGTGGCTTTGTACAGTATCACTATATACATGCAATGTACTCTAGAGCTTAAATTATCTCTATGCAAAACAACCACAATTGAAAGGTTTAAAAATATTTAATAATAAATAATAAAAACACAAGACAATACTTCTTACTACACAGTGTCAGTCAAGAGTTCAGACATCACAGGAAAGTGCTTAAAATAATACTGTAGAATAGTTCTGACATAAATAAAGAAAACAGCTAGACTAAACTTACTATTTTCTATCTTTTCCTAAGAGCAATCACAGTTCTAAATAAACTTACATATAGAGCAAAAGCAGAGTATTGGTGAGCTGTTGTCAACTTTAGACAAAATCCAAAAATTCTCTCTCTCTCTGTCTGAGACATTCTTTTAAATTGATAATACATCACTGCTGACTCCTTTTAGGTTACATCATTCTGTGGTTCCCAGGCTAACAGAAACTCAGAGTTTAACATATCTTTGATCTTGAACCTGGTCAGGAAACCACAACAATTAAAGACATTATATATGTAAAATCTAGCAATTAACTCTGGTCTCAAAACAATAGAAAGAATCTGCTGATCCAGACATCACGGCTCCGAGATTGATATCAAAGAGTCATACAGTGCTTGACTTATTAGGTTTCTTCCAGCAGAGTGCACTGCTGTTACATTTTTGATGTTCAACATTTAGCACAATTTTCTTACATTTAAGAGAACAAACCTGTGGCTATTAATATTTACAAATGACAGAATTATCTACAAAATTCTATCTAGCTAGGCTGGCAGCCTTCACACCTTCTTCCTGTTTCTCCCACATCATCTTTACTAAATTGTCTTCTGCTTTCCTGCACATGTGCCTGAACCACTGTACTGTATTTAATTTGGCTTTTTCTGCAATCAAAGTTACTTTGGCTTTTACTCTGATGTCATGATTTCTTTATCTGTTCCACAGTGTGAATCCTAGCACCTATCTCAGGCACTTCATCTCAATCACTTCTAACTTTCTCAGCTGATTAGCTTTCACTGCCTAGGCTTCTGTACCATACAGACTTCCCATCTCCTCAACCATCCTCACTGAATACTTGAAGTTGTTAAACCTGTTCCACTACTTTCTCAGCGATCATAGTTTTCAGCTCCCTCTGATTCTCCCATTTGTTACCATAACTGTCACATGTTTACTCAGTTTCATCCCATGTGCATCCAGTTTTGGATTCCATTCCCCTATCATTTAATGACGTTCCTGTGCACAGTCTGCTTGTAATTCCACATCATCTGCATACAGCAGCTTTGTCAATTTGTCCCCTTCAACCTATCACCAATATAAAAAGCACTGGGCTCAGAGTTAAACCCTAATGCACACCCACTCCCCCTGGGAACCCCTCCTTGAGTGCAAACACTTCACTTGTGGCATTGGGTCCTTGTACATAGCCTGCATTAATTCTACCATTGTTTCCCAGACTCTGAACCATCACAGGACTGCTAGAATCTGCTTTCTTGGAGCCTTGTCATACAATTTCTCCAAGCCTAGGAATGCCCAGTTGGACACTCTCAATTGTGCTGCATCACAGTCTGAATCAGAACTGCTCATCTCCCATCTTACTTTCTACTGCTCTGCATATTTATTTTTTTTATCAGTCACCCTCTCTAACATTTTTATGAAGTGTGACAGCAGTCTGGTATCGCTGTTCTGTGCAATGGCACCGGAATGCTTACTCTTCAGTAACCTTGGATATGCTTTTCTCTTCATAGTGCTATGAGTACCCTCAGAAGCCATTTCACACATAACTCACCCAACATTTCTTCCCTAACTCAGCCACCATCTTCCTTCATAATGCAGAGCTTGTGGTTACTACATCCAATCCTGCCCCCCAATACTGCAGGAGCTCTGCCACAAGGCCCAACTCCTGAAAGTTTTCACTGAGAGGTTTCTCATTGAGCAATAGCCTGTGGTCACCACATCCAGTTCTAACACCAATAACTATAGGAGCTTTGCTACAAGGCCCAACTCCCAGAACTTTACACTGAGAACTTCCTCATTATGCAATGTAAACAAGTTTAACATGAAGAGCCTTGATGTGCATTAACTTTAACTGGTCAAATACATGCCTGTCCTCTGCTAGAAAGTGGTTGTGATTTTTCCCACAAAGGAGTAGTCCTTGCACTCTAAGGAACACTTACTAAGTTGACCACTGTCCTTTTTCTTTACCAGTAAATTACACTGTAAATGCCATTTACTTAGTCTCCCAGGTTGCCAGGTTTCTGCATTCAGGAAATGAAAGAAAACCTGTTCTAATTTGTGCATTCTTGTTAATTGCTTTCTACTGGCTATAAATTGATTGTTCACAGTAATAACTGACCTGAAGGTGAGAATTATCTTTACTTTCTGTCTTTATCTTGCAACCTGATACAATTTCTTTGTGCCACATCCTGAGATTTTCCATAACCATGCACAGTGCCTCTGATGCCTTGCTCTTTACTATTGTGGCTGCTCTCTTAGCTTCTTTTTAGCCAACCAGTATTCTTTCTTAGCCTGGTCTGTCTACTTCATTTTGATAACTTCCTGACCTTCTGCATTCCACCAGCAACTTTTCTTATTTCCATCCATGACTCAGCCTCAAATTTGTTCTATAGTCCTAACATATCCTGTTTTAAGCCACTGCCATTCGGCTTTGACTCTGCCTACCTCTTTTTTATACTGAGGTGCTAGAGCCCTGAGTATTTCTTTGAGCTCTTATGCTTTCACTCCAGCCTACTTCCAGGTCTTCATCCTAATGTCTGTTTACCTTAGAGTCTTCTCTAACTACTGCTTGTTGCTGATTTTGGCCACTAATGGTTTCTGCTGTGTGGCAATGGTTTCCTGTCCCTTAAAACAAACCTGAATATTCTGACTGAACGTGAAGAAAAACCTTATAGGTTCACAGGTCCATAGGTAAGCACTAGGCTAGCTGCCCTTGTGGGCCATTTAAGCCTAGCAAATTTCATTTTTTGTGCTTGAAGTAACCTATCCAATTTGGTTATAGATTGGCCTTACCCCTCCCATGATTGATAATTATATATTAACCATAATAGGAAATTTGAGGGGGGCTATGCATGGGATAAAGCATTTAGGAGCTGCCTGTGTCCAGTAGTAGTACAAGGGACAGTCCTGGGGTAAGTTGCACTTGAAGATGGATAGGGATGAGCTTTGTTTTATTTGGATATGGAGTCTGTTCCACAGTAGCTGTATCCTCTGAGAAATATAACCATCTCTCCAAACTATTCTGTTGATGTTACAGAAAAGGTTTCGATCCCTAGATTGAGTATTTCTGATGCCATTTGACTAGCTGATGTCCAGTAAATCCATCAGTAATGGGTCAGAGGATACCTTGTATGCCAGATACAAGTCACTTCTTAGCATTCTGTATAATACTGAGTTTAGTGACAGAGCTTTGAGTCGGTCCATGTAGGATATGCTGGGTTTAGGTGTTGTATCCTTTAAATAAAGTATTTCTGTGGACATTCCATTTGTTTCATGTGACTGGATAGAAACATCCCAAAGGAGGCATTATATGCAGTGATTGGCCTAATGAAGGCTTAGTAAAGGGGGACAATGACATCATTAGAACTAGACAAAATCCCTTTGTTTATAAAATGTGCATTACAGATTGACACTTTCTGACAACAATAGACACATGTTCATCAACAGTTAGGTCACTGCCCACATAAGTTCCCCAGTCCTGAACATCTGGGTCGGTTCTTAGAGGAGTATTGTCAATGTAGTAAATCCCTGGGGTAGATAACTTCCCAAAGGATACAATAATGCATTTTTTGGCATTTAGTTTCAGACCATTATTTTGACTTTGGTTATTTATTTGAGACAAACCATCCTTCAGGATGGCTAAGCCATTTGAGGATTCAATGACTACTCCTAGCTTACATTCATCATCAAACTTAGTCAGCCTGAGGGATTTGCTATTGGTTTTTAATTCAATAAAGTAGATGCCAAACAGGAGATGTCCAAGCACTGAACCCTAGAGGATTCCACTGGTGGCTGGTCACTTTGTGGAGGTAACTTCCCCTATTTTGATTATTTGCATCCTATATGTTAGCCAGTTTGTCAATCTAGCAGTTGACCTAGGGGTTTATTCCCAGTGTATTTAGCTTTTCCACTATGCTTGAGGGGAAAATTGTGTCAAAAGTTTAGCCATGTTGTGGTATATGGTGTGTACCATTTTGCCTTCATCCATTGCTTTGGTGAACTTTGGTTTTGGTAAATCTGGATGTATCAAAACCATAATAGACTGTTATGCTCTCAGTCTTTCCCTTTTTTCATACAGTAATTGTATTCATTTATTGCACACTAAAATTAATATATTCCCATTCAAGTGCACTCCAATCACATCCTTATGAGCAATATCACCCACTCTCACATATGTGTATAGTGTAATTTGCTTTTCATGTGTTAATCATCTAGTATCAGTGTTGTCCAGTGTATCTAAATAGTGTATGATCATATGCATCAGCTACCTGGACTTTTATTTTTTGTAATATAGTTATTGTTTTTTTTTTCTTTAATACCTTTCATGTCTTGTCTTTTTGTGTATGTTTTTTCTTGTAAAAGAGGTGACACTTGAAATTTCATTTAGGGAGCACTTGTATTTCCTAAATGACAATAAAGCTTCTTTGAATCTTGAATCTTTTCAAAAAAGTCCACCAGGCTGAGTAAGTATGACATTCCCTTGATGAATCCAAACTGAGATGGGTCTAGTGTTTGGAGGTTCTCTATATCCTGATTGATTAATTCCATGATAAGTCTTTCCATGGCTTTGCATAGGAGGCTGGTCAGACTTATGGATCTGTAATCGCCTGGGTATGTGGAACATCCATCCGTGTGCAGGCCTTGCAGGGGAATGAATGTGGCTGTATAAAACAACAAAAAACAGGACCAAATAGTACCATTTGATGCCAAAAACAACTGTAAAAAGAATCAAAATAAGAATAATGGCATCAAATATCCAGGCTTCAGGTAAAAAAACACTTTATTGTAAGAAAAAAGTAAGTGCTTTCACGAACATATAGATCGCTTCATCAGACTAACTTAATGCAACATCACTCCACAATTTAAAGCACTCAGTATCCAATAAGTAGGTCTACATAATTAAATATATAAACCTAGTAAAAAGCACATTTATATAGTATAAAAATCATTAGAAATGTATAAGGAAATAAAAACATAGTAAAAACATAGTGACATTTTAGTGTTTCAAAGAACGTCCCTTAAGAAACGGTTTCAAAGAGGTGGCCCCATTAAGACCTGGTGGTTTATCTGCTTGTAGCATCAAAATCCATCTTTGTTCAACAGCCTCAGTAATATTCCTAACATCACCACCCCTAATATTAGTATGAATGATCTCTATAGCCATGAATTTAAAATTATGGTTAGTACCAAAGTGTAGCACATCTTGTGCTATTGCATTATTTTCCTTACAATTCCTTATGTTCCTGTAATGTTCTAATATTCTATCTTTAAAAGGATGATTAGTCTTTCCAATGTAAAAAGCATGGCATATAGTACAAAAACAAACATATACTAAATTAGTGGTCTTACAGTCTGCATAAAATCTAGCTTCTATTTTAAAGCCATTGGTGGGTTGCTTATAGAGAGCCCCATTATAAATATATTTACATGCTGAGCAAGTTCTACATATATATATGTACCTTATTTATTAGGTAGTCTATGCTCTGAATACACGTGCCCATGTTGGCACAGATGTTTCTTCAGTGATTTATTATTCTTAAAAGTAAAGTGGGGAACCCCATCTATGATACCTTTCAATTCTTTTATAGTGTTTAAAACATTCCAGTTCTTCTTAACTATGTTGCAAAAGGGATCAATATTGCTAGAAAAAGACACAGGGAACCTTACATGTTGAGTTTTCTGCAGAATCTGTGCCACTGTGGAATCAGTGACAACCACTCTCTCGTTGAAATAAGGTTTACATTTATTTTCTCATCATTGAAGAGACATCTGTGCCAGTCTTTAAAAATATTACAAAAAAGCAACA
The DNA here is from genome assembly GCF_019279795.1 of Protopterus annectens. Classification (NCBI taxonomy): domain Eukaryota; kingdom Metazoa; phylum Chordata; order Ceratodontiformes; family Protopteridae; genus Protopterus; species Protopterus annectens. Next base: position 1,162,940,458 of record NC_056733.1, on the reverse strand, counting down.
ACAGTTTACATAATTGTATCAAATTATACACAGTATGAAAGCATTGGTTAAGAATAGATAGCAGTTATATGACAATGATTTGATAGAGAAATTTTAGCCAGTTCATGTAGAAATTAAAGGTAAGTTAGTACAACATAAGCAGAAATTGTAATATGAAGTGAGAGAAAAGCAGGCCTGTGGTATAAAACCATGAGAGAGAAATTGATAGAAGTAAGCAAGTGAGTGAAGAAGTGAGAGTAAGCAGATGTAAGGTATGAACAGGTATTTTGTTCATATTTAGGGATATAGTTTATCCTAGTAATGAGCAAGAAGAGAGACAACTTTTGGCAAGGAAGTCTTTCAGAATGTTTTTGAAAAATGGTAGGGAGAATATTGACCTGATGGATAGAAAGAAATTTGTCAAAATCTTTTTTTTTTTTTTTTGCTTGGGAGTTATGACCTCCAAGACCCACGTACCTATCTTGCAATTTTAGGTTTGCAGAAAACAAATATTAGGAATACTTAATTAATGCCATTTTTGTTGAAAATGGAATTCGATGAATAGAGCCATACCCACAAACAAATTCTGATGTGCTTTGCCAGGGTTATACATTTGTTTGCCAAAAGTGTTTCAAGCACAATGAGTGGATAAACCGGAAGCTACTGCCAAGGAATTCACTATAGAATACCATGTTTGATATCCTTTACAGAGTGTCATACTATAGAAAACTGACAGAGATGAGATGATTTGTTTCTTATTCTGGAAGTAAAAGGTTAAGAGCAATTGTGGGTAGGGAAGACATGCATGTCTGCATGGGACACATTGGTATATTGATCTCCCTGTCTTCCTGGTGGAGATAAAGAGACAACAGAGTGTAGCATTGTTCAGGGAGTGGGCGGAGCATCCTGATCCCACTGCATGCCCAAGCCACAAGGTACTCACAATGTGCATAGTAGGTGCAGAATTAAAGGAAACGTAGTCTTGCAGCAGTATGATGGTGCTTCAGATGCCTCAGTCTTTTCTTGAGCCCTGAACAGGAATCAGATAAAGTCCAGGGGAACATGAAGATGTTTGAAAGATCTAGTGGATGAGGAGAAGTTCATGGGGGCACCTCAGGTCAGCTGCAGCAAGCAAAACCTGGGAAAACTCCAGCTCCAGAGAAGTGACAAGTGGAGTACCTCAGGGTTCAGTCCTGGGACCTCTCTTGTTTGGCATCTACTTCTCTGCAGTACAGGCCAACACTAAGGGACTCTGGCTAACAAAGTTCGCAGATGACTGCAAACTGGGAGCCATTATTAAATCCTCAAATGATGTCGATACTCTACTAAAGGGCCTTACAGAAACAGATGCTTGGCGCCACAGCCATGGGCTTAAGCTCAATGCCAAGAAATGTATAGTTATCCCCTTTGGGAATAAACATGTACCCATGAATTACCACATAGGTGGCAGTACACTAAACACCGAAAGTGTGATAAGAGACTTAGGGACACAGGTGGACAGTGGTCTCACTTTCAATAACTACATTGCCACAACAGTCAAGAAATCCTTCTATGTGGCACATCTCATCAGTAAGGGCTTTTCATCCAGAAAAAAGGAGGTTATTATCCCACTGTACTCATCCCTCACTAGACCCATTATAGAATACAATGCCCCATTTGGTATGTACCACTCAAGGCATCTGCAACAACTGGAAAAGCCGCAGAAATACCTCACTAAAAGAATCACAGGCCTAAAGCAGATGCCCTATGCTGACCGCCTTAAAAAACTCCAGCTATACTCTGTCGCATATCATCTACTCCGAGGTGATCTCTGCTTAACATACAAGGCCATGTCAAACCCAGAGCTATTGAACATGCAACACTTAAAGAAATCCCAATCCCGCAGAGCCACACACTCCAGGGATCTAAACCTTGTCATCACAATAAACAAAACATGCTGGAGGGATAGGTTCCTAACCCAGAGACTCCCCAGACTCTGGAATAGACTGCCTATACATGTCAAGCAGAGCATCTCTTTGGCCCTCTTCAAAAGGAACCTTGATGACTGGATGGGAGAAAGAAAATTTACCCCCGGGATCACATCAGTCGCTATGCTAGACAGGGGTCCAGGGAAGTAAATAGTGTGAGAAGAAATAGCCAGGGAATTGTTATGGCTAGGCTTGTACAGGTCCTAGGGCTGATAGCCTAGTACCAACCTATGAACCTATGAAAAATATTGAAGAAATTTAAAGGACAATTAAATTTTAAGCATAAATGGTCTTCCTCCAAAAATCTATTTTCTTCCTCCAAAATGATTTCTAAAATGCAACATAAATAAAGAAAAATGTAGCCATTTCTGCTTTTGTGTGGCTGTTTTTTGTCACTGAGGATTTTCAGTGCACAGCAAGCTGTATTTCTATGAATATCACAATGCATTTTTTAAGAAAACTGCCCATTTTATTCCCCATTATTTTTAAGAATCTTGGTCCAGAAAAAGCCAACATGACAAGGTAGCTGTAGCTTTGTCTTCTTCCACTCCCATTTTGGCCATAAATCTAGTAATTCTCTTGGCTACAAACTTTCTGAAATATTTCTTAAATATGAACCATTATTCTACGCCAGTGGACAGCCCAGACCAAGCCATGAGACTTGGACAAATTCAATGTGTGAGGATGAGGTACTTTAGCAAAAGAAAGATTTACTCTTTTACAAAAGTAAAACATGTAGTCACCTTCTGCAGCTGAAACAAAAGGGTCCATGCATATCTCTTAAGAAAAAGGCAGAGAACATGAATGAGAAATGATGACTAACAAAAATTTATACGTGTGCTTTTATCAGAGATTCTTAAATAACACCACAATTCTATGTAAGCCAATCCTAAATTATCTGAAAGCATAACATGAACAAAATGTATTTTCAAAATATGTCATATTACCTGGGTTCATTGTTGCAGAAGAACCTTTGAAAAAACAAAAAGAAGTTAAAAAAAGATCCTGTCAATGCTATGTGCTTGAGGGATGGTTTAGCTGCCAAATATGACAGTGTTCCATTACTTTAGTATTTAATTTAAACATATTTTCAATACACCAGGCATTGATACGTTCAAGTTCCTGCAGAAGGGCTACTGTTTCAGAGAAGGATTTCCCAATGACTCCAAGTTTATAGTCATCCACAAGCCTGGTTATTCATAGGTCTTGTCTTTTAGTATGCAGGTCAGAGAGGTAAATACTAACTAAAAATTGGCTCCAGCACTGAGGCCTGCAGTACACCACTGCTCACTTTCATGTTCTCTGACACTGCCCCTGCCACCCACACCTTGTGGGTTCTGTCTTTTAGTCAATTTGCTACCCATCTTACCACATTGAGATCTATTTGTAACCCATTTAGTTTATTAATTATGCTAGTATGAGTGATGGTGTCAAATACCTTGGCCAAATCAAGGTAAGCTGTGTGTACAGTTTGACCCTTGTCAACAGCTTGTATTACTGTCTCAGAGAAGTTAATCAGGTTCATTAGACAAGATCTACTTTTACAAAACTAAACTAATGTGGATTTGTCTACAGCTAAGCAATGCCATAGCATGCTCTCCTTGTATGAAGAAAATCCAAAATCTTCCTGTGACAATGGAGATGGTTCTGTTGCAGGAGCACAGGCACCTCTATCACTAGAAGAGACTAAAGTTTCTACCCTTTATTCAGCAAACCTCTTCCAGCCCAACTTGCTTCTCAAATAAACAAGTCCTATACTTCAGTTAATTGGATCTGTAACCTCCCTCTTCCCATTACAGCTCAGTCTTAAACATACTTGCTTATAAACCAAGACTGCAAGCCACCATATGAGCTTAGTGTTGAGTGAATGCTGGACACCTAATCAGATGCATCAACGAGACATGATAACTTCAGGAAACTTTTCTAGCTGAGGTACACTTAAAGCTAACTTATGGCATAAATTTTGATGATGCCCCATAACTGTTGATATATGGAAGAGAGCCCAGGATCTGACCTTGCTACATATAACAATACCAAAATTACCAGCCCTGTGGGTACTTTGTGCCTGTGGGTACTTTGTGACTTTATGAACAGTGGTAGGCTGTTCAAGAAACAAAAGATATGGCTACTCCAACTCTCGGCTATCACCAGGCTTTATATTGCCTCTGAATAGAAATCCCCACTAACAGTTTAGTGCCCAAGTTCAATACATTTTTGAGGAAATACTCAAGTCTTTTAAATAAAGGTGACATAGAAGAATCTATACCCTCCTCATGAAGACATGAGCCCTCCCTTATGGACTATATCCCACCAATATGGAAGGATTTGTGGGCACTTGTAACACAGTAGAATCCCGACTTTAAAAAAGTACCAGTGCCCCTGACATATCACACAGCCTCACTAGCTTCATTCCCCTCTAGGACATTCTATAAAAATATGTTCTGTTCTAACCAGACCACCACCACCACCACTACCAGCCCCACCTCCCCTGGCTATTACCTAAAATAGTCCTTAGGTAGTAGTATAGCATTATTAGTGCTGGCAACTGATTTTGTTTTGTTGTTGTTGTAGATATTGTATTGTTGTACTATAGCTGTTAGAACTACCATTAATACATATTGGCATATATATTTTTCTATTTAAGCAGAAAGCTTGATGCTGATAGATTCATATGTAAGTACTAGGCTAGCTGTCCTTGTGGGCCATTTTAAATCTAGACAATTTCTCTTTTTGTGCTCAGATTAAACTATCCAATTTGATATTTGAATTTGGCATTTTTATACCAGCTAGTTCATTTTTAACCGAGCCCAGGAACTTATTCAACACACCAGACTCTAGATAATCTGCTTTGCTCATAGCTTTGTATAGTTTTTCTTTATTCTGCACAAAGTCTACATTTATGCACTTACTCTGCATATGCTACTGCTAGGCAGGCCACTTCTGGTAGTTATAAACCACATCTTTGTCCTATAGACCATAGCTTTAAAATTGCATTAATGGAATATATCATGGTCTGTTATATCATGGCTTGGTATGTCAGTCCGTATTCTATCTCATGTTTTCTGCTACTAATAAAAAAAAATAGTGGATCTAGCCTGATGAGATGCTCAGTGTTGATGTAAATTGAGTCTGCCATAGCCCTACAAATGAGACTCATCGGGCTGATGAGCCTATAATTTAAGAGGTTGGTATCCTGAATTCTTTACTTCGTACTTCTGGGACCAAGGCTGTCACCAGGTTGAGGTTAAAAAGCTTATGTAGAGGTTCTACCAGGGCATGTTTAGTACTATTTATTTAATAGCCAGGTATGTTATCTGCTCTCATGGAGGGATATCACTTTCATTATGTGAACTTTAGTGGTGAAGGGGAATTTAAAAGCTATGGTGATCGTAGACCTTTGAATAGTCAACTCAGGAATGTAATTTGCACTAAATGTATCTGCTAGGATATTATGAATGCCCTCCTGTCTGAGTAGGTTTTGTCATTGTACATTGTTGAGTATTGTTTCTTATTGTTTTTAATAAGTAAAGAAGGATTTGTAATTTCCTTGGCTTCAAAGGTTAACAGGAGTTCATGGGCTGCCTTGGTAGTTCTAATAATTTTTTAAGATTCTGATGAAGTCATTGGCGTACTGCCAACGAAAGCTCTAAAAATAAAATTTGGACTGTGGTGCATTATCTGGTGTTTTTTGCTCTTATTGGATTTATTGGTTTGCATTTGTGTCCTTTGTTTTAATCTTTTAAAATTCTTATTCAAATTCCTAATACTTTGCTTAACGTGGATGTCCTTTGATCTGCTGTATACTCTAATGAGGAGTTTTCTTTTAGTGTAGATTTTAGTTATGCAGGTGGACTACCAAGATGGTTTGCTTTTAAGTTTGCCACTATATTTGGGTCTGTATGGGACAGCTAATTATATACATTTATTTATATGGGTTTAAAACTCCTTGTTGAACCTGTCTGCTAAGGCATTGTCTGGGGTGATATTGTTATACGTGAAATTCAAGACTTCATCATAGAATTTGAGGATATTTATATACTTGGAAGTCTTTGAATTCTAATATGTTGGTTTCAATTGACTTAGATAATTTGAGGAAAAAGATTACTAGCTTGTGGTCTGACTTAATGGAAGAGGTAGTTACTATGGGAGTTGTGCATGAGGACACTGCATTTGTAAGGAAAGGTCAAGAATATTTTATCCTCTTGATGGACTAGTAACAATCTGGTCCACTGAAATTTAATTTATTAGGTCAAAAATCTTCTGAATATATCATATATTGGTGGTGGAGGTACTTCTCCCAATTAATGGGCAGTTAAAGTTTTCCAGAATGATGGAGTTCTTATTTATGTGAAGTCTCTACATGATGGTTGGGAACCTGACATTGACTTCTGGGATCATGGAAGGGGTCCCGTAAGAGGCAATAAAGTAATAGCTCATTTTGTTTAGTGTGATGTAGAGTTCAAAAAGTGAAATTTGTGGGTCTCTGGGAATCTGCCTAGAGATTCTGTTGCAATGTGTGTCTCTGACACCAACACAATCTGAAGGCATAGTTGGCAATAAACCCATGAATGGGTGGAATGATTTCTGGGCATTTAAACCATGTTTCAGTGATTATATGTATATGAATGCCTTCCAAATGCAGAAGTGCCTCAAGGTTGGGCAGCTTGTTGTTTGGAGGTCTTGTACTGAGCAGACCCATCTTCATTTGATCCTGTTTGGATATTGATATGTTTGTTTTAATGGAATGTTCATTAGCTTAGCTTTGCCTAAATAAAGCACTATAGGGGTAGCCAGTGTTTTAGCTAATGTGTGGAAGCTTCTGAACGAGAGGTGCAGACCATCCCTTGCAAAGTGAGTAAGACTATAAAGCATCTCATTCCAAGCTGATACGTACTGGATCCTCCTAGAATTACATCAATGTTTTAGGTAGTTGTTGAAGCCAGTCATCATTTATTTGTATCTTGGAATCATTTGTGGAAAAGGAAGGATTCTACTGAGTATTAGGGTCTTGCCAGCATTGATAACATGCACAGAGAATGCATACATGTCTCTCTGCATCAGGGTTTTTTTTTATTTTAAATTGTTCTGTCTCTGTCTACATTTTATTTTGAATTTAAGTTTTTCTTTTAAGGTTTGGTTACTTCTATTTTTTTACCTTTTTTGTATAATATTTCCTTTGTTTTAAGTTTTCTGTTCTGTTGAAGTTTTAAGAGGTCTTGGCTAGGGACATTTAGAAATGTTAGCAAGGAATTCCTTTGCAAACAGTGAAAAACATTAGATAATTAGTGGGAGGAGCTGACAAACAGCATTCCTCATTTAGCTAGAAATATTTGTAGGCATCTCTGTTTAACTGGAGTGCTTGTTTGGCTTGCTTGCTGTACTCTGCCTGAATATTGCTGAGCTCTGTCTGCATTTTATTTTGAATTTAAGTTTTACATTTAATGTTTGGTTACTTCTATTTTTTTATCCTTTCCTTGTATTACATTTGTTTTGTTTTAAGTTTTCTGTTCTGTTTGAGTTTTAAGAGGTCTTAGCTATGGCCAGTTAGAAAAGTTAGCAAAGAATTTCTTCGCAAACAGTAACTAACATCAGTTAATTGGTGGGAGGAGCTGAGAAACAGCATTCCTCATTTAGCTAGAAATATTTGGAGGCCTCTCTATTTAGCTGGAATGTATGTTTGGTTTGCTTGCTGTACTCTGCTGAATATTGTTGAGCTTTGTCTGCATTTTATTTTTCCCACCCATCCACCTGTGCAATTGTTGTTGTATTCTTAAACTTGGTGTCTTTTGAGTTGCCCACCCCTACTATAAATCTGATTTTGGAGACTCCTCCCAATCCCATCACAACACCTCATTCTACTGAGTATGGAGAGATCGGTTGGGAAGGCCCACCACTTAGTTTGTTAACCTTGAATTATATTCTGTTTCCTCCCTTCCCACTTAACATAAAAATGCACTTTATTCAGCTGCATTTACTGCATTTGTGTTTCTTTCTACTTTATTGTGCTTTAGCGGATTATTCTTAAAAGTGTTTAATTGTATTTACTCTGCTGCATTTATTACTGTTTGTTGGTAGCCTGATTAAATTGTATCCATTATTCTAAGCCATTTAATTTTGGTTTAAGCACTTGGGTTACAGGCCAGTTGTTTTACATTAAGAAGGCTTGTAGTCTACACTCTTGGGGCAGGAGAGGTAGCTTACATCCTTCTATGTTGGAAATTGCTGGTTGAAGGGTTATTGTGTCTGTTATTCTAAAAGTGTCTTACTTCTGGTTTAAGCACTTGGGCTTCAGGCCAGTTATTTTACATTAAGAAGGTTTGTGGTCTACACTCTTGTAAGAGGAGAGTATATCATCTGCCATTCTGAGCTGGAAATTGCTGACTGAAGGCTTATTGTGTCTGTTATTCTGAAAGTGTCTTAGTTCTGGTTTAAGAACTTGGGTTCCAGACCAGTTATTTCACAGTAGGAAGGTTTGTGGTCTACACTCTTGTGGAAATATTCTACTGAATTGCTGCTTTATTTAAACTTTTTTTTTTGTTGTTGATATTTTTTGTTTTGCTGTTTTGACTGATTTTTATGCACTTTGAATTTCTAGTACTTCTGCATTTTATAGCATAAGCTAGATTCAGGCTTCCTGAATCTAGACTGTTTGGTATCATTTGAGCATGAACACCAGACATCCTAAATTATGAAGGACCCCCCCTGCACCCTTGTTGCAGAAGTGTGCAGACAAGGAGTTGGGGATTGCTGGAATAATGCTTAGTCTTAGGATTTCCCTTTGGTTACTTTGTTTAAAATTGTTTAACTTTGCTTGTGATTAAGTGTTGTGTTTGCATGGGTTTGAGCTCAGTTTACCGGAACTGCTCAGAAATAGCACCGCTGCTCTGTGAGCAACTCAGCTGTGCATTGTGAAGCACTGATGCAGTTTACTACCCCTAGCCCTCCATAGAATAATTGCTTTTTTTTAGTCTTACAGCAAATTCTGGTCCATCTAGCCCACTCCCCACTAGTTACTTCAGTATATATCTGCCATAATGGATGGACAGTTTCCCACCATTTCTCCAGCCAGCCTGATTGACGTGAGCATCATGAGGTAATGTAACAGTTGCCTCATGTATACTGAGCACTAGTTACTCCTAAAACAAGCAAATACAACATGTGAGAGCTATATCTATACTATGAATTTGTAATCAGTTCTCTGACATAACAAAAACCAGATAAACAGATTGTCAGCAAACACACTTCACCTCTTGCACATAGCAAGCTCACAACACATAAACCCACATAGGTGGAGATACTCAAAAGAAGCCTACCTAAAGATCAGAGACCTCCCAAGCACAGACCTACTGCACACACTGCAAACCCAACAGAATCCACTACACATAACAATACACACAACAGTGCTTCAGCCAATAAGCCCCTAAAGCAAAACACCTCAAAACCAAATGTCTTTGTCATAAGCAAGTCCATAGTGAGACACATAGATGTCCCCCTCACCTGCTGGGCAAGGAGATGGTCACGGTTAGCTGCTAGTCAAGTGCCAGGATCCATCAGATCACACGCACTCAAGTCTCTCAACAGCAAGTACCGTTATGACTCTGTCATAGTCCATGTTGGGGTGAATGACTTGAGATGTACCTCACTGGACTATATGAAGAGAGACATGACTGAGCTCTCAGATTATGTGTCCCAGAAAGGTATGTTCCTGGCCCAAAGCAGCATTCTACCTTCACCAAGGAAGATGCCTCAATATAAGCAAAAACTGATTAACTTCAACAATTGGCTTAGCTTCTGGTGTCAGTCCAGGAGGATCCAGTATCTATAAGTCTGGGAAGATATGGTCAACAGACCACGCTGCTTTGCCAGAGATGGTCTTCACCTATCACCTCTTGTCTTTCTGTAACTGGCAAAGGTAATTGCCTCCCCCATAATGTATTTTTAGGCAACGTTATAACAACAAAATTCCCAGTGTAAAGAAATTCCACTAGAGACAAACTCAAAGTTATGCTGCTCACTGCAAGAGTCTAAATCAGAACCTGCACTCACTGGAAGCACTCCTGACCTTGGAAGATGCTGATGTCTGTGCAGTCACAGAGACATGGCTCAAGGTCACAGAGAGCACCCCGGACATGAAAGGCTACAATGCCTTCCACATGTTCAAACCTCAAAAAGAGAGTGAAAACAACAAATGCAGAGGTGTAGCCATCTTCATCAAAGACAAACACACCTGAAGACTGGTCAAACAGTACAACTCCCTAGAGCTATTCCAATTGCAACTAACTGTACGTAAAGCCCCCTTCAATATCATTGTTAGCTAAAGGTCTCCCACCATAACCTATGAGAACCAATCTGCCTACTTTGACCCAGTTGAGTCACTCACTATACAGCCAAACACCTTGGTCATGGGAGATTTCAACTATCCTTCAATTGATTGGGAGTCATATATGAGTACAAGCACACTCACTCTAAGGTTCTTGGACTTTGTTAATTCAAATTCTCTGGAACAGATAGTCTGTGCCCCCAAAGGGGCTTGAATGTCCTAGACTAAGCACTCACCAACAAAGGGGGTATCTGCACTACCCCCCATGTGTTGCTCTCCTTTGTAAGGTCTGATCATAAATCAGTCTCATTTGAAGTAACAATCATACCTGATCCCCCCCCCCAAGAGCAAAAAGGATGAAAAATTTCCCTACAGCAAACTATAGTCTCCAAAGCAATGGCATAAATAGTTTCAAACCCCTGCTACCACTGTCAGCAATGACTCCTATACAAAAGTGTACACAAATGCTCTGTATAAACACATATATGTGTAGACTCGGATGTACCTGAGCAGATCAAAACAAGGTCCTCACAAAAAGAAAAAAAGCCATCCTGGTGGACATCAAGCATAAATAGGTTATACAACAAGAGGAAGAAACTAATGTAAAAGGACAAGAAGAAAATATCTCAACAGAGGAATGATACCTTCCACAGCTTGAACAAGCACATTAGATATTTTATAAAGTCCTCTAAAGCCAATTATGAAGCTAAACTAGCATCCCCTAGGTAAAGAAAATCACAAGGCATTCTTTAGCTACATCAGAAATCTAAAAGGGAAGGCCCAGCCTTGTGCTGAACTAATAGTGTAGGGTACCACTCACACTGATACTGAGGACATCGCCAACCTGCTAGCAGACAGATTTGGAGCAAACTTCACCCCCCTCTGTCCCCACCAGACATACCCCAAAGTATATCTGTCACCAGTCCTCTACCTAGTATCTTCAAAGAGCAGTTCATAACTACACTCTCCATCACCAAAATGCAGCCTGTATATGACCGGATAACATCCCAGGCTGCCTACTAAACTTCAGATTCTTGACCTGACCCAATTTATTTTTGTTAAGGCTATATTATGCTTATTAAAGTTGGTCAACCTCTTCAAGAATGTCACCAAAGCCCTGCATTAAGGCAAAACAGTACATACAACTTACCTTGACTTAGCCAAGGCTTTTGACACAATCCCCCACTCAGGCATCAATCATTCAGAAACTCACCCAGCTGGGAACTGGATCAAAATAAAACATGAACAAATGCGAGTAAAACTTAGTAGAGAATATTTTAAAAAAAACTAGATTAATCCTGAAAACAGCGCTGACATCTAGGAACAAAATTCAAGCTAGAAACCAATTTTCTCTACCTGTCCTAACTTACAGTTTTGTAGTAATTGAGTGGCCCCAAAACGCGTTGGATAGATTAGATAGGAAAACAAGAAGGATGCTTCATGCTCACCAAATGATTTATAGAAATTAGTGCACACCAAGATTATATATTCCCTGTTCAGAAGGAGGTATGGACCTCTTTGAAATTGATTTTGTGTAATGATCTGCAATCGTGAGACTACACACATATCTGCTGACCTCACAGGACCCAAACATAGTAAAAGTTTTGAAACATGAGGAGAATAAATTGAAGATGACTTCCCTGCTTAGTCTTGCAGAAGCATTTCGACATCAAGCAGGAATGGAAATCAAACCAAAAGTAGATAAAAATCAGGCAGCAACTGAATGTGACAAAAAACAAAAGAAAGAATAAAGGTGAAGGATCACATGAGAAGCCAAGAAATGTGGAAAATGCATAAACATAGTTGCAAGTATAGAAAACTTCTGGAGGAACCTCATGTTGATCAGGATTGAATGCAGGAATGGTTAACGAGAGGCGAATTCAAACCAAAAGATGAAAGGTTAATATTAGCAGCCCAAGATAGTTGGCTACGCACATTTTGGTTTACAAAGTCCATTGAACATGTGGGAGAAAAAGACAAATGTAGGTAAAACAGAACTGGAAACAGGCACACGCCTCATTGCTGGGTGTCACATACTAATGGCAGAAGGACTGTATACTGAAAGGCATAATAATGTGGCAAGACTGTTGCACTGGGGATTGTGTAAACATTATGGTACTGAAGTAGTTAAAAGACACTGGAAACATGAACCACACAGCATCATAGAAAATTATGAAGTCTACATCACATGGGATCACCCATTACCAACAGCTCAAAAGATAGATGTGAGAAAACCAGATATAGTAGTCCATGAAAAGAAGACAAAAGTAGCATTGATCATTGAAATTGCTGCACCCAGTGACTACGGTGTCTTGCATACAGAGAGACACAAAGTCATAAAATATTAGGATTTGCAGGCAGAAATGAGAAAAATGTGGAAGAAAGATATCCAGACAGTTCCAATAGTAGTAGGAGCAACTAGTCTTATAAAAAATAATCTACAATCATATTTAGATATGTTACCAATACATGTGACTCCATACGAATTGCAGAAGGAGGCATTACTGGGTATATTATGGGTGCTGCGAAGAGCACTTCTGGCTGACATCAAAGATTTAAACAATACTAATTTCATGAACTTTCATGAACTTTAATTGTACTTTAAGTAAATAAATAAAAAACTTTGACTTAGGAATGGGGTCCATTACCATCATGGTAATAGAAACCCAAAAGACTTGGAGAAATTAAACTGGGAATTAACCCATATGTCACTAGATGGGTAGCCAACTGGTTCACCAACAGAATGGATACAGTCAAAGTTGAGGATTCCATCTCTACCAGCAGACTAGTTACCAGTGGTGTACCACAAGGAACTGTGCTGGTCCCCCTTCTGTTTGGAATCTATTTCTCAGAAGTCCAGATGAAAATGGATGGCATGTGGCTTGCCAAGTTTGACAATGACTGCAAACTGGGTGCAATCAATGAGTCCCCCAATGATTTTGACATACTACATAAAGGGCTTACATAGACAAATGATTGGTGCAAAGCCACAGACTTAAACTAAATGCAAAAAATGTGTTATCATCCCTTTCAGGAAAGGGGAAGTCCCTGCGAATTACAATGTTAACAATACCCCCCTTAGCTCAAACCCTGTGATGAGAGATTTGGGAACAGAGGTTGATAGCAACCTTAAGTTCGATCACCATGTGTCCACAGTGGTAAGGAAGGCCTTCCATGTTGCATATCACATAAGTAAGGGCATTGCATGCAAAGCTAAGGATATTATAACTCCTCTGTACTCATTCCTAATCACACCACTAATAGGGTACAATGCTCCCTTCTGTATGGACCTCACTGGACACCTGCAGCAGCTGAAGAGACCTCAGAGGTTTCTCACCAAGAAAATTCAGGGCCCTTAACACATGACCTACATGGACAGAATGAAGGCCCTGTCGTAGTCTGTGTCTTATAGGCTGCTGAGAGGCAACTTGTGCCTGGCCTACAGAGCAATCTCAGACCCTGCCCTAATAGAAATGGGAAATACTGCATATCCACAAGTCAAATGGGACAAGATTCAGTAACTCTAGGGATCTTAACCTAGCCTGTGACATTAACAGGACATGCTGGAGAGAGAAGTATGCCTCCCAGAGATTGCCACTGTTCTGGATCAGACTCTCCCAATTCACATAAAACAAAGCTCCTCAATGACCCTATTTAAGCGTAACTGAGACAACTGAATGGGAGACCGTAAATTTACCCTGGGGTGTTACCTATGTCCCCCTTGGATAAGGGCTGTCAGTGCTGATTATAGACTCGTGTTGCAAATATAGACCATACAACTTGGTCAATAAGGGAACAAGGGTATAACATGGCTAGACTTATAAAGGCCGTAGGACCAATAGCCTAGTAACCCCCTATGAAGCTATGAACATGCACAATTACCATGGTTTGGTTATATTTGTCTAGTGCAGGGGTCCTAAGGGCCTTTAATATGTCTGAGATTCTGGCACCTGAGAGACAACTCACTGTCACACTTTTTTTATCCAGCCTAGGGACTGGGGAATCTATGTGCCTCATTATGGAATCACCAGTAACTGAAACATTTTTTGTTTGTGAAAGTAGTCAGGTGTACTGAAATTGAAACCCTTTGTCTCATGATGACTATTTGTTAAATAAGTGATATTATGTGCTGTGATGCTTGATTTTGATTTAATCCTTATGGGTCTAGGAGGCTTTGTTAAGGATTTCTTTATAACATACCATCATATGACCTATGTTATATTCCAAGGTATGCTGCATAGCATGTGGTGTGCATTAGTGCAATGCTTACAGACTGTGTTTTATTGAGAGAGGGGGCTCCATATCTCTTTGTACCTCTCATAGAGTTGATTGTGTTTATGAGTAATTTCATTATTTGTGACTATAAGGCAGTTGCTACACTGTTGTAGTGTATCTATTACTATGAGGTTGGCAACAGAGGGGAAACAAGTAGGCTGACTTTTCATATTGTCCAGTATGAAGTAAAAATTATTGATTTACAGAAAGTTACAAAGTTTAAACATGAGAGCAAAGCAGTCTATTGAAATAGTTATCAGTTAAGGGATGGATGGTACAGTTATATATGTATGCTTATTTGACTAAAAGCTTAACTTGTATATAGATGTGATTGTGATAACACAGCTTGTGAGCCTTACTTAACAGTAGTGTGGAGCTATTCATACAGACTGAATTAAGTTGCATCAAAGAAGTGTTGAGCTATTTGTAGCATCTATGGCTACATTGTGCAATATAGCACCAATAGGGACTGCTACGTGTTATTTTTTAAGGTGAAAGGTCTACGGCTCTGTGCATTATGCAGCTATAGATAGCTTGCTGGAGCAGGAAGTCAAGATATTGATCAGATTTGGGTGAGTTGGGTTGTATTATGTACAGTTACAACTGAAAGTGCCTGCATCTGTGGAATGTACATTGTAGGCTTGATAAACTAAATTCAGATTTATGCAATATAAATTTAACAGGAAAAATGAAAGAACAAATGAAAAATGGCAAAAGCTCTAACCAATAGTGTTTATCTTCCCACAACTGCAGCAGTGATCCTACTTTCACTAGGTCTATTACCACAAGCTCTAGATGACTCACACACCATGCCAAAGCTTTTTATTTGTTATATGTTTGAAAAGTAACTGAAAACACAGCAAATAGCTGCAACACCTCTGATTAAGCCACTTAACACAAAAGATTAAAAAAACAAGGCACTTTCCTAAAGTATGGTTGGGAAGATAGTGTTATTGAAGACATTCAGGCAAGTGTGGAATAGCTGGAATATGGAAAAAGGACAGAGATGGAAAGAAACTGGGTTGTTAGATGTATTTATGGAAGCTTAGACAGACTATTACCTCTGCTATCATATGAATGACATTATGTGTTTTACAATGACAGCTGTTTTGTTGCATTATCCAGCAGATAATGAAATAGTAGCGGGAGAGTTTTAAATGTCCATCTGAAATCTTTTTAGTTCTAGATGCAATTTTGAAGCAGGTGAGTCTAGATTAAATTCATATTACTGCCTTAACACAAAATATGCCACCTGGAAATCATGTTGCATACTTTGTTTTATTACTATGGTCAGTAATACACTGAAGATCACAAAATTAATAAATTAATAAAATAATAAAATTAATAAAGATGAATCACATGTGATATGGACACTTGTATAGCTAGTAAATTACTCTGGCTTAACCAAGTACTTTCAACTCAAAGATATTCGATTTTTAAATCATCAGTATGTTGCTCTGAGAATTCCTTTGTGTGTGTGTGTGTGTGTCTGTGTGTATGTGTGTGTGTGTGTGTGTGTGTGTGTGTGTGTGTGTGTGTGTGTGTGTGTGTGTGTGTGTGTGTGTGTGTGTGTGTATATATATAAATATATATAAATATATATATATATATATATATATATATATATATATATATATATAGTTCCCCTTCAAACCAGAACATCGAGTTTTAAAACATCGAAGGTTTGAAGGGGAAGAAAAAGGTAAGTGTAGGTGGGAGAATGTTTGTGTTTTTGCAGGGCACCAAGGTGCCCTGCATACTGTGTGTGTCTATGTGCAATCTGTGTGATGGTACTACAGATAGGGTACGGAAAATCTCCCGTTTAGCACTTCTGCATATAGCGCTAAATGGGAGATTTCCCTTTACTCCACTGTAGTGAGGTCTTGGAGTTGGAATATTAAAGTAGGGGGTGTGGCAGGGGGGCAAAGTCCCCTGTGCATACCAATGCTAAAATTTCTTTTTCTTTTTTTTTTTTTTTTTTGGTTACACTTGTAACCTTCGATGTTTCAAAATTCGATGTTCTGGTCTTGATGATCAGAATTTTGATGTTTTGAAATTTTGATGGTTAGAAGTGGAACTATATATATATATATATATATATATATATATATATATATATATATATATATATATATATAAACTGTATGTATAAAACCTAGTTGTGCTAGCTTATACCATACATTTCTTAAAACCTCTGATATTTTTATTGTAGTTCCCCTAAAATACATCATCTGCACCTTCCTCTAAATTGTCACATTTCCTCATCTTTGGAAAACAGCAAATGTTGTTCCTTTACCAAAGTAACAAAAACTGGGAATCTTCCTATAGAGCAGTACACTTTATTTCTTCCATATTTAAAATCCTTGAAAAAAACAGTAGCTTTACATGTAAAACAAAATGAATGTTTCTTTGGCTTACTGAATGACCAGTAACATGGTTTTAAAACAGATGTGTCCTACAGCTCAAATCAGTCTTCTGCTCTGACAACACTGGCACTTGTTGGGATTACTCCTATAGGACCAGGCCCAGGAAGTGTGGAAATTCTTATGCAGGTATCCAGGAAGTTGGTAGAGAGAAGATGAGTTCATTCTATTATAGCACCATCCTGAAGTCTGCAAATGGCGCCACTCGCTGTCTAAACAAATACCAAATGTGCCAGTATCATGCATATGTTACTGAACATCAGTTCCATGTCTCAAATGAGGGTGTAGCCTAATGAATAAATGTCTCTCTACAGGATAAACAATAATTAATCTTATTCCTTACATGTCCTGCCTACTGCTCAAGGACTGAGTCAGCCATCAAACCTGGGCCACCTTGGTAGCAGCAATAATGGCTCTTTCATTGATCACCATGAAGCCAGCTAAAGTTTTACTTTTTCTTTACTTAGGTAATGATCATGTGATCTCTTGCTTACAAGACAGTCAATTCTGTGGACCATCAAAAACTACTATAAGAACAAAGCCTTTTTGTTTTGGAAATATGGAACTGCAATGGTTCAGCTGCTAGCTCAAGGACTGATCTTTTTAGATTTGTTAGAGATCCTATTGTCCTCAACCTCCTGTTTCTCTGCAATTCAAATATCTTCACCAATACATGAACCAGGGACCTAATTCTTCACCAGCAGATAAATAAAATATGGTGAAGGGACAATTTTATAACCTAGTGCTTTCCAAACCTCTGTAATAAACTTCTGCTACATGTTAAGCAGTGTGACTCACTATCTTCCTTTAAAAATAAAATAGATGACTGCAAGAGAATCCATACATTTAGTCCGGAATTGACCAATATGGCCCTCCTAGAGAAGGAAGGTACAGCCTGAGGGAAGGTAGTGGCAAGGTGTGAATGGTCATGAGACTTAATGGTTTGGAATATGTATGAAACTTTGACCCTGAATCTTATTTACCAAATCCAATTCTCCATTTAATCCATTAATAAATAAGTACAAGACAGCTGTTCTTGGCCTCTTTTTTCTATTCTTAATTATTCTTATGACTAGCTTCAATAAAATGCACAAGCTCCACCATGGCAATGACCTAATAGTTTGGGAATCACATAAAAATCGTTACTATTCAAAATAACCACCAGTTTTTATAAGGCTTGTCAATCACTGACTTTTTCCAAAAGGCAAACATTGCAAATATACAATTTTAGTTTAGAAGACACATAAAAGTTTACCTGCCTTCAAGAAAGACTACGCCATAGAAGGCTTAGAAGGGTGTATCATCAAAGGGATTAAGATTTTAAATACGTAGGCATATGGTCTGGTCCAGCCTTAACCTAAAATATAACCTTTAATAGCATTATCAAAGCCATTTTCAAAATGGCTTATCTTGCAGTGTTCTGCAGAAACCATGGATTTCTCAATAAGAGGCTAAGGTAATAGTGGCTAAAGGTGAACTCCTACCTGCTTTGTAATGAACTTTACCAGTGTTTGCAGAAGCATTAAGAACATAGGAACATAGCAGCAATACAAGACAAATGATTGCAAGGAATATAAGAGGCCTAGCATGTTTAAGTAGACACACTTATAAGTTCTTGCCACCCTTTATGAGTGGTTTATAGTGAGTAACACCTAGATCAAGCAGGGCTGTATATGACAACCCTGGCGGAAATTTCTGTCTATCTATCCAGTCATCAAGACTAGCTGTAAAGGCTGACAAATTACTACTTGCTTAACCTGTAGTTGTAAATTATTCCTTAGGCTGGGAATTTGATTTGTTAGGAACCTATCCATCCCTCAAGTCAATGTTTATTTGTTGGTGTAAATTTAACTTCCCTATACATATATGTATTTGTAGAGCCAGTGATTTTGTGAAAAAATAGGAGGTAAAACAGCATATAGGGCTTTCATGGTTTGAAAACCTAGACACAGTCATCTAAGAGCAGCCAATAGACTAGTGCACATAAGAAGAGTTGTGCTAACTTATCAGGATATTTGAAGGATTTAAGACCCTCATTTATTTATTTATTTAAAATCATTGGCGCCTTTCCATTTGAGTAATATGCTTAGCTTTGTACATACCAAAGGGGCACTGTATTCAATGATGTGTTGAGTGAGGGGAGAGTACCATTGTACAATGACTTCTATGGATCTTGAAACTATTCCCTTGGAAATTAATTTTGTCAGACAGAAGGATTTTCTGATAGTGGTGGAAACATAATGATTGAATGAGACAGAGTTGTCCATGTAAGTACAGGACTCTTTTGATTTTATCTGCTTGAAGACTACCACTTCTAACATATGAGGTGGGAACAGCTTTTTTGCTAAACACCTCTATGCTATACTTTTTTGCATTTAGTTTGAAACCATTTTCAGTACATATTCCAACCCTTTTTGGAGCAGTTTACTATCAATGGATATGTGAGTAGCAATGCCCATCATGAAGTCATCAGCAAACATCATCAACCACACTTCAGAGCTATTGGCTTGGATATCTGCAAAATAAATAGGGAATAAACTCCAAAGAATCGAAACAAAGTTTGGTATTCATAGTCACTGTTTGGGACTGAGCATAGCTAGGTACCATTTCAAAGGCGCCATTTACATTAATGCTCGATCCCATGAATGAGTGCAAGAAAATTAAATATAATAAGATGCAAATGATCCAAATGTATGGAAAAAAGGGAGCAGTAGCAAACAATTCAACTCGATTTGTGAAAAGTTTTATTAAGCACGTTTCGTCCAGTTAAATAACATGAACTTCATCAGATAAAAATAACAAGTGCTCTCCCCTTTTAAATACCCATTCCCTGGCTAATCATGTGACTTGCCATTAAAAATCAAACAACTATTACTTATCACATTCATTAAAGGCACATCAATGCAAATTCAAAAATAAAAATAGAATTAATGAATAATAAATTTTCCTGTTAAGTCACTACATATAAATAAAAAGAAAAAGAAATTATATTCATGTTGTTATTAAAATTAATACATTTTCTAGTTCTATCTTGCCAAATTTTTTTAACTTTAGTAGGCAATAGATAAAACACAAATCATTTAAACCTGGGTAATTATATGCATTTAAATGTACCTGCCATAGCAATTCTATATGTTCTAATATTAATGCATTAGGTCCCCCTCTCGGGTCAATGATTACATTTGTCATTAGTCTGACCAAGTATGCATAAGCACTTCAATGACACAACAAAGTGTAGTATTCCTGCTGTTAGCTTGATTTCAATATGTGACAAGAGTCATTATGTAGTTTCAGTGTAGGAAGATCCTGCCAAACAAATATGCCCAGTATGTTTTGACTAGGAAAATGAAAGAGAACAGTCTGTAGATCTTTTTTTTTTTTTTTTCAGGATTTAAGTAAAATCTTTGAAAATGCACCATATACAAGGGGAATAAACCATTCAAACTGAAGGTTAGAGTCATGGATTTATTATTTATTTATTTATTCCAGTTTGATGACCGGGGAGGTCCACTGGGCTTGGGGAGCCCGTTTTCAGTGGAGGCCCGGGGAGAAAAGCTCCACAATACAAAGTTTAATTACATGATTAATTACAAAGAAAGTTAGGATTACAAACAGCAGGTAGCATTCTAAAGAGAAAAAGAGAAAAAAAAATATTTACAGTTTAGTTCCACTGGGCTTAGGGAGCCTACTTTCAGTGGAGGCTCGGGGAGAAAAGCTCCACAATACAAAGTTTAATTACATGATTAATTACAAAGGAAGTTAGGGTTGCAAGCAACAGGTAGCATTCAAAGGAGTGAGAAAAAAATATATACAGTTTAGTTCAGGAGTAAAAACAGGCATATAGTATCGTGGCTAGATTTTGCTGTTTGGTTACATATGTAATCAACAATTTAAAGTGAGGTTAGGAAGGTAAGAAGGTTAGCCTGGAGTAAAGGGAGAGGAGAGCTTCAGAGGAATGGGTGGAAGAGTACAGCTGCATTTCCTGTTTAGATAGAGGTAAGAATGAAGTTGAGTTTTGAAGTTATTAAGGTTGTCACAGAACCTCAGTGTGGAGGGCAGAGCATTCCATTTTTTAGCTAGGGAATAAGATAGCAGAAGCTACCCAGCAGGGCGCTTGGGTTTATGGATGGTGATCAAGTTTTGGTGGGTAGATCTAAGGGGTCTGAGGGGGTTATAAGGTTGCAGAATATTGTATAGTGCAGGGCAGTTAGTAGGTTGGAACAATAATTTGTGGGCTGTGGTGATTTGGTGAAGGTCAAGTAGACTGGGGAGTTCAAGCCAGTTTAGTGAGTGTAGGGAGGTGCAGTGATGAGAGGAGGATTTGGCATTCGTGGCGAATCTGGCTATTTTATTATAACATACTTCCAATTTGGAGGTGAGTGTGGAAGATAAATTAGTGAGCAGAGGAGCACCATACAATAGAGAGGGAAGTAGATAGGTTGTGGCGAGAGTTAGTCTGGTGGAAGGAGAGAGGAAGTGATTGTTTCTGTAAAGTAGGCCTAGTTTTATGTGGGTTTTCTTGATATGTAGCTGGATGTGATTGTTAAATTTTAGGTGTTCATCAATGGTTACACCAAGAAATTTGGCAGAGGGTATGACCTCGATAATGGAGTTGTTAAGGCTGGTGATTTGGAGTAAGTTTTTGTCAATAGGGAAGGATTTTGAGGGAGAGAATAGAAGGATCTTAGTTTTGTTGGCATTTAGTGAGAGGTGATTTTGGAGCATCCAATTTTCGGTGGTAGAGAAGGCAGTTTGAGTTAGAAGTCGGAGAGCTTTTAGGTTAGAGGCATAACAGATCAAAGTGGAATCATCAGCGTAATGCACAATTTTGGTATTAGGTATGGCTTTGTGGAAGTTGTTAATAAAGATATTGAATAGCAATGGGCCAAGAACCGAACCTTGGGGTACTCCAGTGGGGGTAGGGAGGAAAGTGGAGGTGGCCTGGCCCCATTTCACGGCTTGGGATCTATCATAAAGGTAGCTGGAGAACCAGGAAAGAGTTTTATGGGAGAGGTTGAGGTTAGACAGATGATTTAGTAGATGACTATGGGAGATGGTATCGAAGGCTTTAGATAAGTCTAGCAGAACAGAGGATACCATATTACCACAGTCATGAGCTAAATTGACAGAATGTAAGAAGGAGAGAAGGGAGGAGTTGGTACTGTATCCTGGACAGAAGCCATGTTGGGTAGGGGAAAGTAGTTGGTGTTTGGTAAGGAATGGCAGGAGCTGCAGGTGGATACATTTTTCAAGAATTTTGGAGATTGGGGAGACGATGGGTATGGGGCAGAAATTGGAGGTGTTACAACTTTTGCCACCCTTGTGAAGTGGAAGAATAAATGCAGAATGCCATAGTTTGGGTACATAGGATTCAAGTAATGATCTATTGATCAGGATGCTGATAGGAAGAACAATACTGTCAGAGGCTATTTTTAGGAAGGAGGAAGGAATGCTGTCAGAGGCATTGGAGCAAGGTTTTAGTTTAGCGAGAAGTTTCTTTATTAGGTTGGTGGAGATGGGTTTGAGTTCAAAAGTAGGAGGGTGGGAGGAGGGAGGGGAGGATTGAGCAGTAGGAGGTGGAGGGTTATTGTTGGTAAAGGTCTTGGTTAGCTCAGCAATAGAAGAGGTAAAGAAGGTATTGAACATTATGGCAATTTCAAGGTCAGATTTGCTGGTGTCATGGCAAGGATTGTTTTTTGTACCAGGCCTAAGGAGGGAATTAATAGAGTTCCAGAACTGTTTGGGGTTTTTTTGTGTGATTTGCTTGTAGTTTGATGTAGTAAGATGCTTTGTCTTTAATAACTTGTTTTTTGGCTAGGTTTCTCAGCTGTTTATATTTAAGTAAGATTTCTGACTGTTTATGATGGAGGTAAGCTTTCCAGGTTTTATCTCTTTGTAGCATCATTTTTGGTGTCTTTGGTGAGCCATGGGGTGTTTTTTGTTTTAACTCTTTTTGTTCTTATTGGTGCTAGGGAGTTAAGGACAGTTATGAATGTAGAATTGAAGTAGTCAATGGCTGCATCTAAAGGAAGAGTTTTTAAGGGGTTCCAGTTAGTTAGCTTAAGGGAGTCAGAGAAAGTAGTAGAGTTAAAGTTAGAGAGGTTATGGGTATGAATGAAGTGGTGGGAGTGTGGGGAAATGGGTGTAGCCCAATGGATGAAGGCAGGGAGGTGGTCTCCTAATGGGTCAGGAATGACACCAGATTTTATGACTTTGTTAGGATGGGATACTAGCATCCAGTCTAGTATGGAGCCTGGGGGATTGTTTTTGTTAGGTCTAGAAATAGAGTTTGTAAGCTGAGTAAAGTTAAATAGATTGATTGATATGGTGGGATTAGAGTGAATAATTTTGTTCCAGTCTATATTTACATCTCCCATGATGTAGGTTTCTAGCTTAATGTTAGAGGAGGTCCAGGAGAGGATGTCTTCCAGGATATTAATGTTATTACCAGGAGGAATATAGAGGGAAATGATACAGATGCTCTTATGGTTGTTCAGCTTTAGTAGGCCAGTTACAAGTTCATCATTATTGAAAGAAGGAATGGGATTAGGATATGGAGTGATGGACAAGTGGTTGGAGTAGATTAGGGCTACACTACCACCTCTTCGATTTTGGCGGTCAGAACGGAGAGATAGAAATCCAGGGGGAAGGAATTCAAAGTTGCTTATGTGGGGCTTTAGCCAGGTTTCGGAGATGGCTACAATGTCAGGTGAGTTGTGATTGAGCCAGGTGTGAAAGTGGGTTAATATATTATTTACGCTTTGGGCATTGATGGTGAGGAATTTGAGGTATTTATTGGTGGATTTGTTGTTGCTGTTAGGGTGGTTTGTAGGAAAGTAGTTTGGTCCTGGATTGGGGTGAAAGTCACCGGTTAAGCAAAGGTGCATGAGAAGGGGAAATACATTTATTTGGTTTATACTTAGATAATGGTGGCTGGTAGAAAATAGGTTTAGGTTTGCAGTATTTAGTGGAGCTTGGGAAAAGTTTTACTTTTAAGAGAAGGATAGGGTGGGAGGGAACTAAGGAGGCTGAGATGTTGTGGAAATCGGCTGTGAGGGAGGGGTGGGGAGGTAGATAGTAGAAGGATGAGGATAGATGTTGTGGTGAGGATATGAGGAGGAAGAGTGAGCATGGTAGATGAAGTCTGTCAGAAGTGATAAAAGGGAGGGTAATGTGAAATAAGGTGGGAGGGGGGTTGGGAGGGTTGCCTAATGGTTAAGGTGTTTGCCTTACAAACACAAGGTGAGGGTTCGAGTCTCACAAGGGATAATTAGCTAGGCTTTAAATGGCTCACAAGAGCAGTTAGCTTAGTACTAACATATGAACCTATGAACCTATGAGGGGATGTGGTAGTGAAAGTTAGGTTGGTTGAGGGGTTGGAGGAACAGTGTTTGAAGATTGGCTGGTGGAGAGGGAGAGGGAGAGGTTTTAGGGGGAGAATAAATGGAGGAGTACTGGGGTGGGTGGGAATTGGGGGCAGGGTAGGGGAGCAGAGTGAGCCCACAGGGTGAACGGAGCAGAATAGAGCAGCAGAGCGAGAGAGACCAGCTGAAAAAGTATCAGCCACTACTGTTCACAGTAAAGGTAAGCAGGTTATTAGGTGGAAGACTATGAGGAAAAGTGTTACTTTTATGTAAGAACAAAGAAAAAAAAACAAATATAGGGGAGCTTTGTTCCTTAGTCAGTTTAAGGTAAGGGAGGGGGTTAATATCAGGGTTTAGAGAGCATGGTTTGGGATTTGGGAGGCTTTCTTAAGTTACAGGCAAACAGAGGTAATGTTGGACATAGGAGGTTTAAAAGTGATACAAGCTATGGGCTGAATGGTTGCTGCCACCTAGTGGAGAAAGGAAGGATAGCAGTCAGGAAAAAAAAAAAGAATAAAATAGGAAAGGCTCTTATAGATAAGTCTCTTATAGATTATACTACCTAGATTTCAGAGACTAGAAATCAGTGAAATACAGGTGGGAGGGGGTAGTAGCGGTCTGCAGTAGGCTGCTGATTCACACACACGGAAGGACAAGCTAACAAATAGGTAGTCTAAGATAAGCAAGTCTAGTGCAAGGCTACATACATTCAAATGGAAATAGTTATGGGAGTCTGCACTGAAGTTATTTTTCTTGAGTGGCCCAGACTAGTAGGCAGGAATGTCCAGGAAAAAACTGACAGAGGTTTTGCAGGAGGAAGTTCTTATATTCAAGAGGCTGGGAGGGACCTTCAGGAGTGGAGTACTGTGAAAACAGAGTAAAAAACATACGAGTTTAGGTGATTAAAAATAAGAGAAGATAAACAGGTAGAGAAGAAGGAGATATGGGAGGTACATGAGAAGTGGTCAGCAGAGGAGGGGTTAAAAAGATGTAGGGATAGATCTAGAGGAGGGGTATATAATTGAGGGAGAGTTGGAGTAAAGAGGAAGAATGGGAAAGAAAAAAACAGCAAGGTATGGTTATAGTAGAATGCAGGAATAGGCAAGGAGTGATGCAGTTGTCCGTGTCTTAATTCACTAATGACAAGTCACACAAGCCCAAGTCAAAATGCATTAACCAGCTCAAATGTTGAGTAGGAGGAATACAGATTGCAATTGGTTAACATCAGATTCAGGCAAACAATGTAAGCAATAGTATGTAGCATATAACTATAAGACTGCATAAATGTCTAGACACTATTTAAAGATATATCATGAACTATATATAAACGAACAACATCAATTCAGGCAGACAGTGCATGTAAAGTGAAGAAATAATATGTAGCATTTAACTATAAAACTGTATACCTATGTCTAGGCACTATATTAAGTGATATCAATATAACCAGGTAGAGCCAAAAAAGCACAGCTTTCAAATATCAGTAAATAAGGATGAAACCAAGATATGCCAACATACAGCAGTTCAGGTAATGCAGATAAGATCAATGCAATATCTAGTAAGTTTTGACACTGAAGGAAGGGCTCATATGGTGCCAAAGCCATATAGGGATTAACATAGAAATACCAGGTAGGTAAACAACACTGTTTGGATGGTGTTCTTACACAGGCCACCTTTTAATATTCATTAGCGAATCTAATGCTAAACACTGTATCCAGTTATGGCTCCTAATAAGAGAGAGAAAGCAGGCTCATTGTCTTTATTCATTAAATGCCCATTGTTTAACTTACTGAGCAATTTGAGTGCTAAAACTACGATAAGGGTAGAAATGTAAGAATCGCGCAACTGCTCACCTGAAATAATGACTCTACGGTAAAAGGAAAGCAGGCTCTGGTTCCTGTTCTATCAACGCCAGTTAATTGGTGTTCTTTAGTAAGTCGAGAGTGGAGACTATATAAATGCAGGGATGTAAACACACTCAGCATTCGTTGATAAGACTGGCCCCATGGAATGGAATAAGGAAGTGAAATTAGTTTCTATTAACGCCTAATAGGATGGCGTTCTTAGTAAAAAGGAATAGCAGGCTTAGGTTAGCTTTCTATCAATGCCTGTGATGTGGCGTTCTTAGTAAAAAGAGAAAGCAGGCTTAGGTTTACAATGCCTGTGAGGTGGCGTTGTTATGCTGACTAAAGCACATCCGTTCTATTAATGCCTAAATAGGATGACGTTCTTAGTAAAAAAAAGAAAATAACAGGCTTAGGTGTGCTATCTATCAACACCTGTGAGGTGGCGTTCTTAGTAAAAAGAGAAAGCAGGCTTAGATTTACAATGCCTGTGAGGAGGCGTTGTTATGTTGACAAAAGCACATCCGTTCAACACAAAACATTACCAGATCAGCATAAAATCATGTAAGTATGCATATAGCGACAAGTTTAGCAGTAAAAACAATTAAAACAAAGATCTGTACCAGTAACTGAATGTGAAGTACTGGACTGGCCACCAAATAAAGAATACAAGCCCCCGTGAAGGCTAAATCAAGTCACAGAATTCAGCATCTATAATTATGCAACATAGTCAATTACGTGATAGATTTTAAAAAATATATAAGAAAGTTAAATTTAGCCATACATTTTGGAGGGAATGAAATAACAGGTGAAGATATGTTTAAGAAACCAAGTAAATACACCCCACCATTAAACAATGTATTAGCCACTTATGAAAGGATGGTATTAAAGGAAATGTATAGTAGTTTCAAGAATAAAAAATCTTATATCACTAATCTCTCCAAGAATGAAGTAAAAATCTTGCAGGAACTACAAAAGGAAAATAAAATTCGAATAATGAAGCCAGACAAGGGTAGTGGGGTTGTGCTTTTTTATACAGAAGACTACAACAATAAAATCATGAATATATTGAAGTATACAGTTACCTCACTGAATGAGGTCAATATAGCATATCATAAAATCAATCTAATTTTAGAGGATTTATTAATAGATAGTAGAATTGATATGACTATGTATAATTATGTGAGATCCATAAGAACATACAGGAACCACCCTTTAGACCTATTATATCTGGAAGTTATTCAAAACTTTTGAAATGATGGATGGTTAAACCCTACATAGTTAAGGATTCCTGGGATTTTCTAACCAGGCTTAAAGATGAATATATAGATTTGAAGAGAGCATGAGTAAACATAGTAAATTATCTATCATGTTTCAAGGTGAATATTACAGGCAAATTGCAAACCTATTTTTACTGAATTGGGAAGAAGAATACATCTTGGGAACAGAGTGGAATAAATATATAAGATGTTACCTCAGATTTTTGGATGATGTGTTCTTCATTTGGGAAGGTAGTGAGGAACTTTTAAATGAATTCACTATGTACCTCAACAGTAGAAACGAATATTTAAGGTTTACTACCAACAGGAATAGAAAAAGTATAGCATATTTGGACACAAAAATAACTATAGAGAGAAACAAATTCAAGTCCAACCTATACAGAAAGGATACGGTAAAAATATAAACCCATCTTGGGTAATAATGATGGAATAGGAAAAAGACTAAAGTGAATACTGGATATAAGAGAGCTTGTGTCCAGACCTTCATTTGTCTATAGAAATGGACAAAATTTAAAATATGATAGGTGATTATCACATGACAGTGGGTTGTACTACTAAAGTTAAGTTCATTAAAGGGAATTGTAGAACTAAGAATGTTGTATATCAATATTAAATATCAGAAGAGCAGACTGTTATTTCAGTAATATAGTAAGAGAGGAATAGTAAACAGAAAATGCATACTGAGAATGTATTATTGTAATTTCATATTTTTAGAGAATCAAATATAGTATGTTAAGTATAATGCATAATAAGGTATTACATACATGAATTTAGGACAGTTTTTAAAAGTATTTATTAGTAATTTTAATAATCTAGTTTTTAAAATAATATAAACATTTTATCACATGACTTTTAATGAATTGTTAATTGTTTAAATGATATGTATATATAAATGAGTCAGACACAAAGTGTGATGGTTCTGATGAAATCTACGGTGTTAGATGATAGCGCTTAACCATATGTCGAGTTTTATGTGAAAATAGTGTGAATTAAAGAGAGTCTTAAATTATACTACGTGCCAAAGATCTGTACCAGTAGTAAATAAACTACACTCTTTCTCTATTCAGATACCTACCGGGGGGTGAGCGAAGCAGCACTACCACATAACCGACTCAGGAAAAGAAGCAAAGAGGTGGCACCTTACCAGGAATTTTGAAAAATGGCGCCAAAGGTACCTGGCGTCTAGAAGTAAACTGGGGGAGGTAAGTTACTGAGGGGGAGGGGATAAAAACAGAGGGGCAGGATAGGATTGAGAGGGGTGAAGTGGGTGGGAGGAAATCAGGTAGAGGTGAGCAGCAGAGCGAGAGAGACCAGCTGATAAAGTATCAGCCACTACTGAATTACACTACTGAATACTGATTTTGAATGAGTTTGAAACAGGTTCAGTAGCAGGGTATAAGAGTGATGCCACACTTTGTGGATATGTCCATAGGGTGATGCCACACTTTGTGGGTATGTCCATAACTAAAAGGGAGCATGATGGATTTTTTGCTAGAAGCAGCCATCACTGATTTTTGTATGAAAGAGATTCACATTCACGTATACATATCAGAAGGTGGAGAAATATAAAACAACACCTTTCCACTCTGGTGGAGACAGTCAAAGCTGAAATATTTGATAGTCAAAGCAAGCAGTTATAACATCATAGAGTTAGGCAGGGGAAAATCCAGAAAAAGTAGTCATTTGGAGGGATGGTGCCATCAGACACCAAGTCAAAAACAATGTTTAAATAGTTTTATCTAAAAACATATACACGACCAAACAATTTAAGGAATCCCTCACAACAGCAAGCAGCACGACGTGAGACAATAGAGAGAGAGGAGACCACAGAAAGACAAAGACAGGGAGACGGGGGAATTGAATGAAATAACAAAAAGAGGAATGCCTTATAAACATCTTAATAGTACCTGCTTGATGTAAGAAAATACTGTTCCAGAATCTTAGGAAAGGCTTCGTAACAGGTCTGACATATGAGCTTTATTAAAAGTTGTATGAGAACAGGATGAAGGGACTCCAAACATGACAAAAGGGGAAGAAAAGACATCATACATCTGTATAAATGCCATAAGTTGAATAAGAAACTGTAGCAGTATAGCAAGATTCAGAAAAGAACGAAGACAGAACAGAGAAATGAACTTGAGGAAGAAGGGATAATAACAGTAATCATGTTCTTACAAACAAGGCAGTGCATGTTTAAAGTCCTCAGAGGGATAGTAGCATTAAAACAGTGTCAGAATGTAAAAAGCATTGGACACACACATGGAAGGCTCAGCAAAAGAAAAATACATGCAAGCTACAGAGCGGTGCTATGCTGCAACATAAGCCAGAAGTAAAAAAAAAAACACTTGCAATTATATGGGACATGGGTTTCTTATTTGTTGTCAAATTCTAAGATACTCCTAATATTAAGAATATATGATCAGCATTCCAACATGCTGTGACTATTGCTAGGATGTAATTTTGTGAGACGATACAGTTCTTACCCTAAAATTAAGAAGATACCACTGAGCCTGAATCTCTGCTTGTTTTTGTATATCTGCTGGTGGTTCTGCTCTTCCTGTCCTGAACTTTTCAAGTCAAATGATACTTAATTATTAGAAGTTGCTGGCAAAACTCAATCCAGTATTCTGGCTTTTGTGAAATAACTGAGCTGCTGGAGAGAGAAACTTGCTGAAACAGCATCTGCTTGTGACTTTATAATTAAATTCCTTTATTCCCAGAGAACAACTGCCCTTTTACCAGTCTGAACCTTTAATCAGCTTGTCATTCCTTTGTTTGAAAAAGGCAAAATACCCAAGTACTGCAGTGCTTATAGTAACAATGGTAAACCTGAGTTATAGATGTGTCCTAGCAACAACTAAGTTAACACCGGCTAAAGATCATTTTCATTTCTCCTTGTGCCAAGAAAAAAAAATAAGCACCATTAAATATGTGACTAAGTTCCATTTATTTTAACGTCATATGTAGACAAGCAGTGACAAATCCAAAGTTAATGTGCATTTTTATTCTTTTAAGATGTGCCCTGCTGTAGCTTCTTTTCAGATGATTTGCTTTTCAAGCTGACTGAAGAAGTAAAAAAGACATTGAGGTAATCATAGAATGAATAATTATGATTGCATCACATATTAAAACTATATCACAGTGTAATTATTTATGGCTTGTAAAAACTCATCGATAAAAAGTAACAGTGTAGTAGTGAGATCAATAAGCATTTGTCAGCATTGAATGCTGGTCGGTAGCAGCAGCGGTTAGAAAACTGTAGTTACCAAACCGAGGAACTACAAACACAACATTATACCCTGATTATCTGACAGTGACTAGATGGGGAGGTAGTGAGATGAAGCCAATTACTAGGACACAACACACGATTATTTTAATACGTATTTTGGACACTGACCTCTACAATTCCTGTTGCATATCTCTGTCACTGCCTGTCTATCTGCAGTTCTCTGCCTCCCACAGCCATTCTGGTATCCTTCTGGTATCCACCAGGGATGATCCAGCAATGGCTTCTCACATCACTACTGCTGGTTTCTGGTTGCTCAAGAATATTACTCCTCCCTTACCTGCCCTTTCCTGCCTCTTGCAGGTAGAAGAATTGAGGTTGCTAGCATTAAAAATGTAACTCTCACCTTTGTTTGACAGTGGACTTTCTTGAAAAAACAGGATTTTGCCAAACGTTGAAAATAAAGTCATGAATTGTTATGGTGTAAAATGTGAAAGAATTTGTTTGTGGTAGCAGTGGAATGGCAGAGATAAAAATAAGTGCTCATAAACTTGCCTGTTTTAACAAACATGAGTAAAACTGATAACATGATGGCACAGTAATTAGCATTTCTGGCTTGCAGTGCACAAACATCATCATCATCCTCAACAGCCCCCTTTTCCCATTTTTCTACAAGGGGCCAGAATGTATCATCAACTGTTTCGATCTTTCTTGATTGTCACACACTATTCTACCTTCTTTGATAGTTATGTCTGACTATTTCAGGTTTTCTGTCAGACAGTCCATCCATCTCTTGGCTGGATGTCCTCCTTACCTCTTGCTTTCTTCCTGCCTCTCCCAAATGTTCTTCACCAATTTGTCTTCTCCTTTCCTGCACGTGTGACTGAACCACCATAATCTGCCCTCCTTGACACTCTCTGCAATTGACGATATTTTAATTTCTACTTTGATGTCCTCATTTTTTCTTCTGTCCAGCAGTGTGCATTCTACCATCCATGTCAGGCACTTCATGTCCATCATCCCAAGCTTTCTCAGCTGCTCTGCCTTTACTGCCCAGGTTTCTGTACCATACCTTATTATTGGTTGCACCACTGTTTTGTACACCTCACTTTTCAGCTTCTTTGGCATTCTTCTATCATACAATACACCTGACACTCTATGCCATTTGATTGCTGCACCTCTATTCTAGCTTCGACTTCCTCATTCAGACTTCCCTTCTCCTCAACCACCCCCTCCCAGAAAGCTGACACTGTTAAACTGTTCTACTATTTTCTCTTTTATCTTTATTTTCATCATGTTCTGATTTTCCTTGCCTGCTTTCATGACCACTGCCATGGGTGTACTCAGTTTATCCTGTTTGTTTTTGATTTTACATTCGAGTTTCTAATATATGCTGAAGTTTTTGTTCATAGCCTACTTGTAGAGACAAATCTTCTGCATACAGCAGCATTGTTGATTTGCTCATGCCTACCTATAGTCCATCACCAGTATGAAAAGCAGTAGGCTCAGAGTTCAACCCTGCTGCATATCCACTTCCACTGGGAACTCCTCTATGATTCCAAACATTCTTCACACTTCTATCATTATGTTCACTTACACATCCTACACTATTTCCAGATCTCTCAATAATTCTTATATTGCTGGACCATTCCTATTATCAGGCCTGATTTACCCTTCTCACAATTTGCTGAACCCTCCTCATAACACATAATTTTTGAAGCTGTCTAGTACACAGAGAACCATACCACCAGACCAAAATACTATTGTCACCAATAATTTAAAGAAAGAGGGCACACATCTTGCATCTGCCTTTTCCAGAAGCAAAAATAAATGACATTGTGTGATAGAATTGTACAATGCAGTTCATAGGTTCATAGGTTCATAGGTAGGTACTAGGCTAACTGCCCGAGGGCATTTATAAGCCTAGCCAGAGTGTGTCAGCTTTCAACGCCCCATTGATTAATTAACTGAGCCTCTGTCAAGAAGAGCCAATGAAGTGATCCCAGGGGTGTATTTTCTGTTACCCATCCACTCGTCAAGGTTTCTCTTGAAGAGTGTTAGTGAGGGGCTCTGCCTAATGTAGTTAGGAATTTTGTTCCAAAGCCTGGGGAGTCTCTGTGACAGGAATCTATCCCTCCAGCATGCTCTATTTATTGTTGTGGAGAGGTTTAGCTCACTAGAGCGAGTGGCTCGCAATGACTTGGATTTCTTTAGGTGGAGCATGTCCATCAATTCTGACTTGGACATGGCTTTGTAAGTCAGGCAGAGATCACCTCTGAGTAAGCGATATGCCACTGAGTACAGCTGGAGTTTTTCCAGTGGGGCTGCATAGGGCATATGTTTGAGGCCAGTAATCCTCCTGGTGAGGTACTTTTGTGGTCTTTCCAGCTTTTGGAAGTGTCTTGTGAGGTACATCCCAAATGGGGCATTGTACTCTATGATGGGTCTGATGATTGCTGTGTAGAGGGGCACTATAACCTCTTTATTTCTATGAAGACTTCGGATTTTACATTGTCTCTTTGATAATACGTTTATATTTTTTCCATCATTTTGCCCACTCACTGCTTTTTAAACATGTTTCTGCTTATCCCACTTTCCTGCTGCAGGCAGGAGGAGTTATGTGTGTGATGGGACTCAGATTTTATACTAATTACATATTCAGATTTTTGGCTGGAATTGCCTCCTTTTCAAGGGCCTTTGATTTCTGGCTGGAATTGCCTCCTTTTCAAGGGCCTTTGTAATGATTTACAATGTGTGCAGGTTGAGAAGTATAATTTCTACTAATGTTTCCGTGGCTTTGGACCATTGTATGACTGCCCAAATCAGTGTTCTTGGGACCTTATCATTTATTTTCTCCTAGTCTATGAATGCCCAGTTGGACTCTGTCCTCATACATCAGATTAGTTGTGCTGTACACTGATCTGAACCCAAACTGCTCATCTCCCATCTTTTTTTTCCTATTTCTCTGTGTATTCATTTGTCAGTCACTTTTGCCAGCATTTTTATGTATTGTGACAAAAGTTTGATGCCTCTAAACTGCCCACGCTTGTGAATGTCCCCTTTGATCTTGTACACTGGCACTTGAATGTCTAAACTCTGAGATACACCTTTCTGTCCATACTGCTAAGAGTACCCTCAGGATCTAAGACTCCCCTAACTCACCCAAAATGTTGATGATATCTGCAGTAACCACATCTGAGCCTGCTGCTTTCCTTGACTTCATTTTTCATAGCATTGTTCTTACTTCTTTGAGGGTGAGTTCTTCTTCCTCTTTGATTGTGGGCTGTGAATGGGCCAGTACAGTTTCTGTGAGTTTTTGTTTCATTCAG
This sequence comes from Protopterus annectens, assembly GCF_019279795.1. Taxonomy (NCBI): domain Eukaryota; kingdom Metazoa; phylum Chordata; order Ceratodontiformes; family Protopteridae; genus Protopterus; species Protopterus annectens. Next base: position 1,162,906,454 of record NC_056733.1, on the reverse strand, counting down.
GAGCTGCTGGAAGTATTCATTCCATCTGCCTTTGATGTCTTGTGGACTGTTGGGCAGACTGTTTCTGGTATCCCTTATGAATGGTGTTTGATGACCTTCTTATTTATTTTTCTGTCTTTGCCTTGCAGCCTAATATAGTTTTTTGTGCATCTACCGAGACACTTTCCAAAAACTAGTAGATTTTCTGATCATTTATCATTGTCATGATAACTACTGTCTTAGATTCTGTTAGTCAACCAGTACGCCTTCTTAGCCTTTTCCATCTTTTCTAAATCCCCCTTTTTCCTGCATTCTTCCTTTCTTTTGATGACTTCCTGGACTTGTGCATTCCACCACCAACTTTCCTTATGTACCTTCTCCTCATACCTGGCTTGGCTGCATATCTGTCATTTGGTCTTCACACATGTTATTTTGAGATACTGTCAATCATCTACAACTCTACCTATTCACTCTTGTGAGAAAATATGAGCATGAACCTAAGCTTTCTTCTCTCCATTGTCATGTCCTTTCTTTCCTAAACCTCCAAATCCATTGCCCTCTAATGATGTTGTTCTGCTTTAGCTGGAACTACTTTATCCTGTTTCTTTCTTCCCAATACTGTTTTCCTTATGGGTGAAATTGCTTCACTAATTATACATATTTTCTGTGTTATATGTGATGAAGACAGTGTTTCTTCAATTATGAAGCTAAAAAAAACATTTTACCCCTTCATGTCAACACCAGTATGAACAAGAAACAATCCAGGCAAGTAATCACATGGTCCTGTCCCCCTCCAAAATGTGTACTGTTCTTCTTTGACTGCTGATCCATAACATTCCTAGATTTCATTCACACTGTAATAACACTTAATGTTTTTTGGCATTGTTGTTTGCCTTGTATCCAGTCCCATTGCAGTTAAATGTAATATGGGCCTCTTGCCCCTGTTATTGCCACAGTTGCTGCACACAAGTTCCTGACATTCCTAATAAAGGAAGGGAATGAATTATTTCTGAATGCCTAAAATGTATAACTTTTATGGGAGAAGAAGGAATGCCAAAGAGGGCAATCACCTTCTTTCTTGATCTTTTGCTATCTTCTTTGCCTTCAGGTACAAGAATTTTATTGTAATATAGCCTCTCCCATTTTTTACTAGTTCCAGCACAAATCAGTCACCCTTCCGCCAGCCATTCCTCTTATACAAGGTGCATCCATTTATCTCCTGTTAAAAAGTTCACACATTTCTGACTGAGCCTCTGAAGGATCTTTGCTGGGAAGCTAGTTCCCCATTACATTTACTTTAAATATATATATATTTTTTGGTGCTTTAGGTCACACCTTAGTATTCAGCTGCTCTCTCACAAGAAAGACTGATCACAGTGTTTACAAATGTATGGGTTAAAACTGTTGTATTCCTTATATTCTTCAAACCATTGCTTTATAACATAGTTGGGAAGCCTGTTCCAAAGAAGGGATATTCACTGAGCATATACCTGCCCTTCCAATATGCCCTATTTTTGTATCAAGCAAGATGTAAGTCCTTAGACTGGGTAGTTTTTATGCTATTCATTTTGCAAATATGCAAAAGGTTCATCAGTGCTGGTTGCAAGGATGTCTTGCTTGCCAGGCATAGATCACCCCTGAACAGTATGTGGGAGACAGATGATACTGCATGTAATGTTGCACTTGTATTGTATGCGCCACTTTTTCTTTGCTTGTATGTGTTACTGTAGTATCACATTATGTTTTTATATATGCCCTGTGACTTTCTAGCATGTCCTTTTGTCATAACAGATGTTTGACCACAACTGCAAACCAGCTTTCATTACACCTTCACTACAAAATAGCTGAGATGATCACAGTTACTTACCTGGGTGACGTCTCTGCTCCCCAGGCATAAAAACAGCACCTGTCCCACCAGTGGTATAGTTAAGTTCAAAACCTGCTTGCCAAGGGGGACTAACAATTAACACTTAGATATAAGGAAATGGTTCTCAGCAGACTTCACCTACACAAAAATAACTAAAATAAATGCAAGTGCATGTTATAATAAGCTAATCCCAATTACCAGAAAAAAGAACAACCTTTATATTAGGTAGGGCATGGTGTAACTTTAATCTCTACTACCTGGACCTCGCAAAAGCCTTTGATACAATACCCCACTCGGGCATTATAGATAAGCTCACCAGCTTAAATATAAACCCCTATGTCACTAGATGGGTTGCAAACTGGCTCAAGGACAGAACCCACATGGTTAGAATTGCTGGAGCCATGTCAGACTCCAAACCAGTTACAAGTGGCGTCCCACAAGGCTCAGTCCTGGGACCTCTCTTGCTCGGTATATATTTCTCGGCAGTACAGGCCAACACGGAAGGACTGTGGCTGACCAAGTTCGCAGATGACTGCAAACTGGGCGCCATAATCAACTCTCCAGCTGACACAAGCATCCTCCAAAAGGGCCTCATAGAAACAGACAACTGGTGCCAGAGCCATGGCCTCAAGCTAAACGCCAAAAAGTGTATAGTCATCCCCTTTGGCAAAAACAAAGTGCCCACAAATTACCACATAGGTGGTAATCCATTAAGTACAGAATAAGTCATTAGGGACCTGGGGTCCCAAGTTGATAGCAATCTCTCATTTGACAACCACGTGGCCAAAGTGGTTAGAAAAACATTTTATATAGCCCACCTAATCATGAAGGGATTCACATCTAGATCAGGGTAGGTCATCGTGCCTCTTTACTCATCCCTCATCAGGCCCATAATTGAGTACAATGCCCCTTTTGGGATGTACCTTACCAGACACCTGCAGCAACTGGAAAGACCCCAAAAGTACCTCACCAAGAGGATCAAAGGGCTCAAACAGATGCCATATGCTGCCCGGTTAAAGAAATTCCAGCTCTACTCAGTGGCATACCACTTGCTCAGAGGCGATCTGTGCCTGACGTATAAAGCCATGTCCAACCCGGAATTAATGGATATGCTGCACCTCAGAAAATCCAAATCCCATCGAGCTACGTGCTCGAGAGACTTGAACCTCAGCACTGAAATAAATAGGACATGCTGGAGGGACAGATTCATAACCCAGAGGCTCCCTTCACTCTGGAATAAAATCTCAGTCCAGGTTAGGCAGAGTCCCATATTGACTCTCTTCAAGAGGAATCTTGATGAGTGGATGGGAGATCATAGGTTTACCCCGGCTATCACTTCTGTGTCACTGTTAGACAGAGGCACAGTATACTAACCTCAAAAAAAGGCATAGCAAAATTAATTTAAAATGAGTGGTGAAAGCCAAACACACTCTGGCTAGGCTTATAAATGCCCTAGGGCAGATAGCCTAGTATGAACCTATGAACCTATGAACCTATAGTGCAATCAAACACAATAGTTGGAAATATGAAGTCAAGAAAACCTGAGAAACTATACACAGTACAAGGGTCTTACATGCAAAAATGCTGAAACTGTATACAAGAGAAAGCAATATAAAGAGTGTATGTGAAGTCCAGAACAAAGTTATATAATTATTAGAAGTGTTTTGTGATGCCAGCATCTCTTGAATTCACCCATGTCAAATTTGTAAACTTATTCTGTGTAGTGTTCTTTATGCATGAGATAATAGTTAAAATAACTAAAAAAAGGTGCAGGTCATTAATAATGTGCACACTATTCTATGTGAAACCTACACCAGAGAGGTTGATAATAATTCAGTTGTTATAATGTCACCACATTTTCATTTTCTTCGTCATCCATCCTTCCTTCCTTTTCAGTGTGCCCTGCTTGTTTTGCTGTTGATTTTATAATGTCTTGGAGCACATTTTATTTCTTTAATGGCTATGAGAATCCTTTGCTGTTGTTTTCTACCCTTATTAAGCTTCAGTGTAAAGCACTCCTTTCTTGTCCATAGGTGACTGTAATCTCAGAAAGTCCTGCTATACATTGCTGAGCTAAGAACTGAACTATATGCTTATTAAATTACAATCTAGATATATTATTATGTTACTATAGCTTCACTGTTGTGTTCATTCTTCTGTATAGACATCACTGTATGTATTTCTAAGAATAGTTGATTATATATAATTATGGTGTCTTCTGTCATGAAACAGAATGTATAGCATAGCGTATTCATTATTTGATTTATGGATATCAATGTTTTTTTTTCTCTTAACTGTAATACCATCATAACTGAAAAAGGTCCCTAGTGGTTCAGCCTACTGACTTGCTCAAAATAATAAATAAAAATAAAGGACCTCTCATCTAATATACTGCAGTGATTATGAATAACTGCGAAGGAGTTAGAAATATAAAAGGTCACGGACTGGCACCAACTGGCATGTAAACCTATAGTAAGCTCCCTGTAAGGACTGATCCAGAGAAGGGATGGGTATAATATGAAGATTTCTTATATACTTACTCCTATGAAAAAGAATGAACACAAGGCATAAGGTTAATTATAAAGGCAGAACTGAAAAGCAATCGTAGTCAAAGATGTCCAGTAAAACCAACCAGTTGCAGTTTTATGAGGACTCTAAAAACAGCAGTGCAAGATAAAATAACACATAGCCGAGCGACTCTGCATAATCGACAGATCATACCGAAACATACAGTTCATTTTCAGTGCAATCTATGTCTTTACAATGCAGTCATTCATCACAGATGTAAAAATGTATCTGTTCTATAAATTCAGCATAGATTAGGAAGAGACACTTACTGCTTTATGTCCAAAAAAAGAAGAAAAAAAAAAAAGAAAAAGAAATACATAGGAACCAGAGCAAATAGGACGACACCATTTTTTGTTTCAGGATAAAGTGTGATTAAGCTGTATTGCTCTGATTTTAGATGTCATACTTTTATAGGCAGGCACATGGGATTTTTAACTCCAAAAAATCAATCATGAAAGCATCTGTTACACACTCCTACAGTAATGCCATATGTATGTATATTCATATCATTTCTTCCCTGGGAATAAGACTTTGTTAGTGTCATTGCTGTCAAATGTAAGCCAACATGAACGGAAATGCCAAGTACCATAATAAAAATTTTACAAAAATTAAAGTAGGCAGTCAAAATAAATTTCAGATTATGTACCTTATCTAATAAGCTTTGACTACTACATTGGAAGTCTGTATGATTTATGGATCTGTGCACCTCTTATTTTTTAATTAGATTTGCATTGCTGCCTTTTTCGTGGACATACCTAAAGAATGTCACTCTGCTAACACCCAAATCAATAACGAAAGAAATAAGCAGTCTGTCTATTATTGAAAGATGAACCAAATCAATAACGAAAGAAATAAGCAGTCTGCCTATTATTGAAAGATGAACCAAATCAATAACGAAAGAAATAAGCAGTCTGCCTATTATTGAAAGATGAACCAAATCAATAAAGAAGGTAATAAGCAGTCTGCCTATTATTGAAAGATGAACCAAATCAATAATGAAAGAAATAAGCAGTCTGCCTATTATTGAAAGATGAACCAAGTCAACAACGAAGGTAATAAGCAGTCTGCCTATTATTGAAAGATGAACCAAATCAATAACGAAAGAAATAAGCAGTCTACCTATTACTGAAAGATGAAACAAATCAATAGCGAAAGAAATAAGCAGTCTGCCTATTATTGAAAGATGAACCAAATCAATAACGAAAGAAATAAGCAGTCTGCCTATTATTGAAAGATGAACCAAATCAATAACGAAAGAAATAAGCAGTCTGCCTATTATTGAAAGATGAACCAAATCAATAACGAAGGTAATAAGCAGTCTGCCTATTATTGAAAGATGAACCAAATCAATAACAAAAGAAATAAGCAGTCTGCCTATTATTGAAAGATGAACCAAATCAATAATGAAAGAAATAAGCAGCCTGCCTATTATTGAAAGATGAACCAAATCAATAACAAAAGAAATAAGCAGTCTGCCTATTACTGAAAGATGAACCAAATCAATAACGAAAGAAATAAGCAGTCTGCCTATTATTGAAAGATTAACCAAATCAATAACAAAAGAAATAAGCAGTCTGTCTATTATTGAAAGATGAACCAAATCAATAACGAAAGAAATAAGCAGTCTGCCTATTACTAAAAGATGAACCAAATCAATAACGAAAGAAATAAGCAGTCTGCCTATTATTGAAAGATGAACCAAATCAATAATGAAAGAAATAAGCAGTCTGCCTATTATTGAAAGATGAACCAAATCAATAACGAAAGAAATAAGCAGTCTGCCTATTACTGAAAGATTAACCAAATCAATAATGAAAGAAATAAGCAGTCTGCCTATTATTGAAAGATGAACCAAGTCAATAACAAAGGTAATAAGCAGTCTGCCTATTATTGAAAGATGAACCAAATCAATAACGAAAGAAATAAGCAGTCTGCCTATTATTGAAAGATGAACCAAATCAATAACGAAAGAAATAAGCAGTCTGCCTATTATTGAAAGATGAACCAAATCAATAACAAAAGAAATAAGCAGTCTGCCTATTATTGAAAGATTAACCAAATCAATAACGAAAGAAATAAGCAGTCTGCCTATTATTGAAAGATGAACCAAATCAATAATGAAAGAAATAAGCAGTCTGCCTATTATTGAAAGATGAACCAAATCAATAACGATAGAAATTAAGATGAACCAAATCAATAACGAAAGAAATAAGCAGTCTGCCTATTATTGAAAGATTAACCAAATCAATAACGAAAGAAATAAGCAGTCTGCCTATTATTGAAAGATGAACCAAATCAATAATGAAAGAAATAAGCAGTCTGCCTATTATTGAAAGATGAACCAAATCAATAACGAAAGAAATTAAGATGAACCAAATCAATAACGAAAGAAATAAGCAGTCTGTCTATTATTGAAAGATGAACCAAATCAATAATGAAAGAAATAAGCAGTCTGCCTATTATTGAAAGATGACCCAAATCAATAATGAAAGAAATTAAGATGAACCAAAGCAATAACGAAAGAAATAAGCAGTCTGCCTATTATTGAAAGATGAACCAAATCAATAACGAAAGAAATAAGCAGTCTGCCTATTATTGAAAGATGACAGGAGTTAGGGAAAACATGAGCAAGTATTATTTGCAGAAGTAGCTAAAAACGTACAACAAAGAATATGTAATGAAACCAACACCCAGCACCAGTCAGGCTTCTAACATCGGTTTTAGTTGAACGTTATAAAGAAAGCTGTGTTGAGGCAGAAGCAATTAACATACTGTCTGTGTATAGTTTATATCTGCACTTTAGCACTAAGCATACATTACCAGTTTATTCAAATGACTGAGATTCAAGAGGTATACAAATTGTAAACATGCAAAACTGTGTCAAGAAAACAGACATGAAAAAAAGTGAGGCGCTGTAAACAAAGTTGTTGTGGAAGGTAGTTAAACAGATTGCAGAACTTCCTGCATACTGCCTGAGTTCTAGATTCAAATCCAGAAGTATCACAAAAGGTTTCTTTATTAATGTGAATAACAGCTCTTAACTGTTTAGGGGAAGTACCCAGTGGTGCAATCGCTGTGTCCTAAACCTCATACCTTTTGACCCCTTTTTCTTCTTTTCTACTTAGCCTTACCACAAAATTTTTCTTGCCATCTCTTTCACTCGTTCCACTCAACTCTCTCCTTCTTTTACCATTTGAGCATGCATTTTTTTTCTTTTCTGTGGTCTCTTCCTGCATCGTCTCTATAATTTCACCCCACGATGCTGCCATCTCACTCACCGGTTCACTCTGGTCCACCATAAGCATTCCATAACCCTCCCAGCCAAAGGGTTGTAACAATACAAACTTGTGTTGTATCTTCATCCCTAAGAAGATTTTGCTGAAAGACATCCTCCATGTCCATGATAGGTACCTCTGCTCTCCCATTTAATACACCACGTCGCTCCAGAGAAGGTTCGACTGCCTTCAGCTCCTCATTACATCCGACTCTTTCCTTCACATAAACAGCAACATGTCTGCTCTTCCATCACCTCTCCTCTCTGCACCAACTTTTTGCCAACCGTCTTCAAAAATTTGCTTTTCCTTTGCAAATCCACATGGCATCGACTCATGATACTACACTCCGTTCCTTCTTCTGCTTCTCTGAGCTGCCTTTGCACTTCGACTAGAAACAGAAAGTGTCACCAGCAGTAGCGTTCCCATACACTATGAGTAGAGGAAGTTCTCCGATGCCCTGTCAAAATTTCCCTAGTAGTGTAAATACCACCTTCAGCCTCCTCTGAAAAAAGACTACTAGTCTAGTGGGACTAACCTGGCAAACAAAGGATAAATACAAAATAAAATATATAATAAAAATATATAAAGTAAATAAATAAGGAAAGGGCATGCAGGGGTGGGAGTAATCCTCTTTGATTTGAAGAAGGATTTTGCTGTGGCAGAGTGGGATCATGTGAAACAGACACAGCATCAGAACGATTTTGGTGAAAGATTCAAGGGCTGGGAAGATGCACCATACAGAAGCCCCAGATACAAATTCATATGAACACAGATTGTTTTGAAAGAAGTCAGTACAAATAGAAAAAAGGCAAGAGTAGCAGAGCAGCTCCCCTTTAGCACAATAGGTGAAAAGATGACAGTCACTCCCTCCCACCCTCCCCCGCTCAGTTACTGCAGTGCCTAAGCCACAAATCTATCTCAGGTCATCTGAGATGTATTCAGAGCTTCATTCATCTATGCCACAGAGTCAGGCTAGATCAACAAAACATTTTGAAACTCACCATAGCTACCCCTTTCCTAAGTCAGAGTTTTTATCTTTTTCTTAGATCGCGCTTCTTTCATATATCTTTGGTGGTGTCTCAACAATTCCTTCCCCACCTTATTTTGCTCCAATGGTCTTCTGTGAAAGGGGGTCCTCTAATATTATATTACCTACTTCATCAAGCATTTAGTAGCATCCTGTTTTATGTTTCCCCACAGCTCTTTCATGTGTTCTGTAAGCTTGCTTCAGACATAGGGGAAGTAATGACCTATAAGGTGTGATTTGCCGGTGAGCCAGTTAACAACCTACCTGATGACATAAGGACTGATATTCAACTGTGAGAGTTTATCAATGATGCTGAATGTGGGATTGTGCCGAAGGCCTTGGCTAAGTCAAGGTAGGCTGTATGCACAGATCTGCCTTCATCTATGGCTCTGGTGACATTTTTGAAGAAGTCCACTTGCATTTGACAAAACCAAACTGTGCCTGATCAAGAGTTTGGAGATCACCTATATCCTTATTTATAAGATCCATGATGATTTGTTCCATGGCCCAACAGATAAGGATGGCTAAGCTTATGGGTCTGTAGGTCCCAGGGTGTATTGCTGTACCCCCTTTATGAAGTGGGGTGACAGTTGCTGTTTTCCATTAAGCATGGACAAAACCAGTACTCAGGTGGTTGAAGAGAGTATCTAATGGAGTTGCTAACTGATGTTTTAGACCATTTTAAAATGCAACCTGCATTGCCATCCAGTCCCATAGAGGCTGTGTTCTTGGCCTTTGGAGAGAGCATTAATGACTTATTCTTTCATGTTGCAAGGTGGGGGAGATGTAGTTGGAATGCTTTGTGGAATGTTTGGAGGGGACAGGGAGAGAAATTTTCACCAAACCTGTCAGCTAATAGGTGAGCTATTTTCACAGGATCAGTGTGTGTGATGCCATCCACAGCTAGTTTAGCACATGTCTGAGTCCTACATTTTAGGTTACGGATATAGCTGAAGAATGCCTTATGATTATCCTTAGCTATTGTTGCTAAATTCTTTTTGAAGTTGCCCTTAAAGGATTTTACAAGTTGTCTTATTTCTTTGTTCAAGCAGAGGAGGATGTTCTTCCAGTGCTGGGACCTCTCTTTTTTATTCTTAGACAGCAACTTCTTCCTCTTATTGTATAACTTATTAATGCTAGATGTCCATCAGGGAGGCTTGTTTTTTCTTGAGAATCTTGTTTTGATCCTATCAGGTATAGCTGTGTCAATACATTTGTATAAGTGTTTGTACAGGGCATTTGTGTATACCTTAGTGTAGTCGTTACTATCATCTGTGGGAACAGGAGCTTGGAAATTATTTATGCCATCCCTTAGGAGGGTATAATTAGCTTTGGTGAAATTTTTTAGCCTGATTTCACTTGAGGGGTTCAAGTGTTATAGCCACTTCAAATGTGACTTATTTGTGATCAGATTTAACCAGTGAGGGTCCTATACTTGTGGTAGTGCAACAGTCACCCATGTTGGTGAGGACAGGTCGAGAATATAAGAGCCCTTTGTGGGGTTGCATACTATTTGTTCCAGGGCATTAGTGTTAACAAAGTCCAGGAACCTTTATGCGAGCATGTTGGTACTCATATAAGTTTCCCAGTCAATGGAGGGATAGTTAAAATTGTCCATGATGACAGTGTTTGGTTGTAATTTGATTGATTTCAGTAGTACCCAATAAACAGCGTGGGTATCTTGGTTCATTGATGGTGGCCTATAGCTAATGATGACTTGTAGAGGGGGGGGTCTTACCCACAGTTAGTTGAACTTGGAGTAACTCCATGGAGTTTTCCAGTCTAACCAGTCAAGAGGTGTATTTATCTTTGATGAAGATAGATACTCCTCCTCCTTTGGTTCTCACATTTTCATTTTGCAGTCTGAAAGTGTGGAAGGCATTGTACCCTTGCAAGGCTGCGGTACTCTCTGTGGCCCTGAGACAAGCTTCTGTGACTGCACAGACATGAACATCCTCCAAGGAGACTCTCTGTGTCCCTGAAACAAGCTTCTGTGACTGCACACACATCAACATCCTCCAGGAAGAGGAGTACTTCTAGAGAGGGCAGTTTCTGATTTAAACTCCGAGTATTTAGCAGCATAACCTTTAATTTATTTGTGAGTGATATTTTCATGTCTGAAATTTTGTTCTTGAGACCTTGTCTAAAAAGGCACTATGGGGGGGGCAAGTGCCTTAGCTAGTAATGGAAAGTGTAGACGGTGACAGGTGAAGACCATCTCTGGTAGAGCAGCATGGTCTATCAACCATGTCATCCCGTGTTGACAGGAACTGGATCCCCTTAGCATGGCACCTGAAACTAAGTCAATTGTTGAAGTCAGTCATTTTTTGTTTATAGGTTCATAGGTTAGTACTAGGCTATCTGCCTGAGGGCATCTATAAGCCTAGCCAGAATGTGTTGGCTTTCGTTGCCCCCTTAGATTAGTTCCCTGTGCCTCAGTCCAGCAGATCCATTAGTTGCCTGTGCCTCTGTCCAGCAGACCCACTGTAGTGATTCCTGGGGTAAATTTTCTGCCTAATGTAGATTAGAATCCTGTTCCAAAGCATGGGGAGTCTCTGGGACAGGAATCTATCCTTCCAGCACATCCTATTTATTGTTGTGGTGAGCTTTAGATCCCCAGAGCATGTGGCTCTTGGGGATTTGTTTTCTTTTAGGTGGAGCATGTCCATCAATTCTGGGTTGCACATGGCCTTGTAAGTGAGGCAGAGATCACCTCTGAGTAAGTGGTATGCAACCAAGTACAGCTGGAGTTTCTTCAGTTGGGCTGCATAGGGCATATGTCTGAGGCCAGTAATCCTCTTGGTGAGGTATTTTTGTGGTCTTTCCAGCTGTTGCAGGTGTCTTGTAAGGTACATCCAAATGGGGCATTGTACTCTATGATGGGACTAATGAGTGATGAGTAGAGAGGCACAATAACCTCTTTTGTTCTAGATGCGAACCCTTTTGTGATTAGGTGGGCCACATAGAAGGATTTTCTAACCACCTTGGCAATATGATCATCAAAGGAGAGATTACTATCTGTTTGGGTCCCCAGATCCCTTATTACATTTTCTGTATTTAGGGGACTAGCACGTATGTGGTAGTTAGCGGGTACTTTGTTTTTTCCAAAGGGGATGACTATGCACTTTTTGGCATTTAGCTTGAGGCCATGATTTTGACACCAGGTATCCGTCTCAGTGAGACCCTTCTGGAGGATGTCTGTATCAGCTGGAGAGTCAATTATGGGCCCCAGTTTGCAGTCGTCTGTGAACTTGGTCAGCCATAGTCCTCCTGTGCTTGTCTGTACCTCTGAGAAGTATATACCAAACAGGAGGGGTCCCAGGACTGAGCCCTGGGGGACACCACTTGTAACTGGTTTAGAGTCAGACCTAGAGCCTGCAACTCTCACCATGTGGGTTCTATCTGTGAGCCAATTGGTAACCCATCTCGTGGCATAGGGGTTTATGTTCAGGCTGGTGAACTTGTCTATAATACCAGAATGGGGAATGGTGTTGAAAGCCTTTGCGAGGTCTAGGTAGGCTGTGTGGACCTCCTTCCCCTTGTCTAAAGCCTTGGTAACTGCAGTGGTGGCTGGTGACTTCAAATCAAAGGGGGCTGCAGAAGACAGCTAAATGGGTGGAGCCAACTGGAAGGGTGTGACCAACTAGAAAGGGGTGGAGTTATGCTAAAAATCGCAAAAACTGGGATGTAAATTAAATACGCTGCCCTGGGTGTCAAGCCATCATTATGAGAGTCCAATAAAGGCAAAATGAATTGTAGAAGAAAAAAATATTTCAATGCATTGGCTACATGACAGCTTACTTAATATCTAGATAGAAACAAAAGCATGACAAAATAAATTATTTTTTAAATGCCAGTCAAAATCAAGTATAAAAAAAAAAAACAAGCAACACTCAACTCAAACCACTTATCCTTCACTGCAGTTCTAATTATAATTTATATTCAGCTTTACAAAAGTACTAAGTAACATGCTGAAAGTAGCAATTTATGTGATACCCTCAGTTGTAAAAATGTTTCTTATCCAAAAAACACCTGCTGCCAGACAACAACTATCTACTTGTTTCATGGGGAAAACATGATCAAAGTAAAAAATGAACAGCAAACAAGAAACAAGCTCAAGATAAATTGCTTAAAGGATTACTGCTCAGGTTATGGACCACACGACAGATTGGCATTCTGTTTAGTTTACATGTAAAGCCAGCAAAGATAACTACAAGTCTCCAATAAATTTAATGAGCTTCTGAAAATACTGTAATCCTGTCCTTTATTACAGATACTGTCATATGCATTTCAATACCTAAAGCTTATACACTATCTAGTTATGTAAATATTCTCTGCATGGCAACAACAAAAAGGCTTTCAATGTTGGTAAATCTTTAACAGTATGCTTATTAAAGCTTACTTGCATCTTACAGTCTTAGACAAGCTTACCTGATGGTCATTAAAGCATTGCCACTTAAAAACAGAGCAACAGGCACTGCAACAACATGCATTTTGTGAATAAGCATAAATCAACATAGGTTCATAGGTAGGTACTAGGCTATTGGCCCAAGGGCCTGGATAAGCCTAGCCAACAAGGTTCCCTGGCTTACACCACCCAAGAAAGTTAATTTCCTGTGCCCCCGTTGAGTAGAGCCACAGAAGTGATCCCCAGGGTGTATTTCCTATTTTCCATCCACTCATCAAGATTTTTCTTGAAGAGTGCTAATGAGGAACTTTGCTTGACATAGATAGGTAGCTTGTTTAAGAGTATAGAAAGTCTCTGGGACAGGAATCTATCCCTCCAGCATGTCCTGTTTATTGTGGTGACAAGGTTTAGGTCCCTAGAGTGTGCAGCTCAGAGGGATTGAGATTTATTTAGGTGTTGCATGTCCAACAATATGACAGAAAACCATAACATTCTGCAAAATCAAGGCCAAATGAAAAGCCACTGTAGTACTTGTGTCTACCTTGGATGGGCGGATACTCTGCACACTTACACTGCATAACTGCTCCTTGCCTTGCTTGGACATATCCAGAGTCACTATGTGGGGGAGTGGGGTGCAACAAGTATGTCATCATTTGAAATGTCTCTGGCTGACGGTGAAGGCCCTGACACATTTGTCATACCTCTCAGCCTCAGAGCAAGAAATATGGGCAAAGGCATAAGCAGAAGTGGGACAAAGGCCCAAAAATAAGGACAAATTTAAATTATTGCTCTTATGAACTTAGAAAGACAATATAATAGTATGTCTTGCATTAGTATGAATTTTATGAAGGGTATAAAATCTGAAACTCAAATGTCTGTCATTATTTTCTAACTTCAATCTTTAATGATTTGCCATTAATTTGCCATAAAAACACAGTTTTATGAAAAACGGACCAAAAATGTGATACAAAAATGTAAAATAGACACACAATGCAGCTGGAAACCTATCAAAGAAGGGACACTTTTTTAATATTAGTACTGTTAACTTGAGCAGCTGACAAAATAAGAGAATCTACATGCATTTCTGAAATTAAAAGTAATCTATAACTCTGATCATTACATTTATTTATTAATTGGAAACCCTCCACGTTTTCTTACAAATTTGCCATTTTGCGGAGGGATTATTAGGGGGGAGAGCAACATTTTGAGCCAAAATAGGGGACAGTTGAGATGTTTGGCTATACCTAATTCTATAAAGTGTTGCGTAGTATTGCAAGGTTTGTAACTGGTAAGCCCTATAGAACGCATCACTGCATTAACCTACATCAGCTAGACTGGCTTGAACTGCAAAATGCTCTGCTACTCTCTCAACTAACAACTGCTCACAAAATCTTCTACCTACCTAACAACACACCTACACTAAACAATCTTATAACACCCTATAATAATCTTCATTCCCTACGCTCCTCTAATAAACTCCTAGCTTATATACCCAAATCTAACAACTTGGCTGGTGACTCCTTGTTCTCCACCACCACAGGTAAGCAATGGAACATGCTGCCACCCAACCTAACCTCTATTTCCTCCTTTCCCCTCTTCAAACTTAGTCTTAAAAATCACCTAAAACTTCATTGGTTATGCCCTTGCTGTAACCCTGACTAATACTCTACTATTAGCCTGTAACCTCACTTCTCTCTCTTCCTTTACATTACTACTCTGCCAACAAATGTTATGTAAATGTTATCTTCCATATTTTTATCCCAATGGTTTACTGTACAATGTTACGTTAATTCCTTCCTAATGTATGTGGCATTGCCTCTTATTACTTTGTTTTTTCTATATTATTATTAAGTATGTGGAGCTTTTCTCCCCGGGCCTCTACCAAAAATGGAAATATCTCCAGCTAGACTAGCCCGGTCAACAAATGTAAAATAAATAAAAAAATAAATTTGCAAGTACCTCTCAACCTCTTAATGCAGGAAATCTGCACAAGGCCAAATATATTGGGGGAACATGCAAACAGTACTAAAAATTGCTCTTGTATAAACTTAGATTGTTGTCAGAACAGGTCTTGCTTTAGCATGCATTTTTCTGAAAGGTATGAAGTCTGAAACTTAATGTCTGTCATTATTTAGTGACTTCATTCTTAAATGATTTACCAGAAAGCCACAAATTTTGTGAGGAGCAAACCAAAAATAAGAAGCAAAAATCTATTCATTCTGCAAAAATCTGGACAGTTGAGAGATATAGTTCAGACGGGGCTGTCTGAGTTTGCCACCCTTCCCTTCCCTCCTTACAAAATCAAGGTCGAATGGGGCCTCCCCCTTGCAGCTATTCCAATGTCCCATTACTTGGCTATTTCAGCCCATTTACCAAAAACATTGTAATGTGCATACTGCTTTACTTCTATGATTATTTGGATTTCATGTAAAAGTTTTATTTTACATTTTACAGCACAAACACTAACACTAATAGGCATCTGCTAAACAAAGCAATGCAATCTCACAATGAAAATAGACTTAGCATTAAAACTTATCTGCCCTGGAAACTCATGTTCATTGAAACAACATTGAAACTCACATTCAAAGAAAATACATCTGGCCAGTGGCAGATAAAGATTAACTCTGGGCTGTTTTCAAATCATAGGCCCCTTGCACAGGAAACATGCATGTGTTCTTTGATACACCTTCCTGATTGTATTAAATTATATTCTATCTATAATACAGTGCAGTTGTATTTATTGTTTTAAACATTTTTCAGTAAACAATGAAACAAAATGCATGCACCAATAAAGACAAAACTGCCCAATTCAGAACATTTCCATCATAAAAGTCTACTTAAACTTCTACAATAAACCAGTATCAGTAAATATGCACAATCTCTGCAGAACTAAAAGTCATCTAAATAATTCCACATTAAAGAGATCTGTAACTAAAATGAAGAGGTTGCTGCTAGCAAACAACTTTATATTTCATTGTTTCATCTACAAATAAAGTGCCTGTTGCCCTTGAGGAAAAAAAGTGCCTATGTTACATAAAAAAATGATAAGCTAGTAATATTGCAATAGGGAATGGATGGCAAACTGATAACAGGTTCATCGTTACTAGGTATCTCTGCCAAAGAGGACATTCTCAGGACTGCAACATCTACCACCTTTAAAAGTACAACACAGTACAGTACAGTATTAGCAATGCATCTAGATACTGTGGGAGTAGAACCCACAGTCTTATGCATCAAAAGCAAGTACACTACCTGTTGTGCTCTTAGCAATGCAAGCAGATTCAGCATAAGCAGCACTAAACTTCTCTTCAAGCTCTCAGCTCCTTATATAATCCACTCAGCACTCAACTGTATCTGTCAACTTTGAAGCACAAAAAATCTGGAAAAAGCCAAAATTTATTGGGGGGGGACAAAAGCCCCAAAACCAGGGACACATTTTAAACATTCCTTGTATAATCTTGGAAAGTTGCTAGAATAAAATGCTGCATTACCACCATGCATTCACTGCCATGCCTTGAACCCAGGACCCTGTGCACTACAGTCAGAGCAACATACCACTATACAAAATCAGCTGTTTCTTGAAAGACAGACCAAAACTTAAGTGGCTATCATTTAGTGAATTCAGTTCTCACCACAGCTCTCAATCTCTTAGCACAAAACAGCTAGACAAAGACAATAATGGGGGAATACAGCCCCCAAACATATTCAGTGAATTCAGTTCTCACCATAGCTGTCAACCTTTTAGCACATAAAACCTGGACAAAGCCAATATACAGCCCCAAAAATAGGGAACATTTTCAAATATTGATCATATAAACAGAAAATTGCTAGAATAAAAGGATTTGCGATACCATTTACTTTCTGAAGAATATGAAGTCTGAAATTCAAATGCCTGTTATTATTTAGTAAATTCAAAATCCTGAAAACCACAGACATTATGAGGAACAGAACAAAAATATGAGGCACAAATTTCACAAGTGGCAGTGGGTAGGGAAGCTAAGCTGTAGCTACCTGTTTTCCCAAGACTCAGGGTTTGAGTCTGCTTCCTGAGTTCACTTCTCTCTAGCCACTAGCTGTATGTAACTGGGGTATCACACACACACACACACACACACACACACACACACACACACACACACACACACACACACACACACACACACTTACTTCTGCCAGAAAACAAAGAAAAACCTCCGTTCAGTTCTGCCATAACAGGAAAAAAAAACCTCCATTCAGTTCTGCCATAACAAAAAAAAAACTCTGTTCAGGTCTGCCATAAAAAGAAAGAAACCCAACTAAATACCTCATAAATGGAAGAACCTACATACTCCATTCCATGCTTGCTTTCAGGTCTGCCATAAAGGAACCAAGATAGCAAATCAAATTATATAGTAAGGCTAGGATAGGATTAGGATCCTGATATTAAAATTCCTTTGCTGCTCATCAGTCTGTTCGAATGAACGAACTCCCATAAGCCCATAAAAAAAAATCAAACAACACAGACACAAATTGTTTTTTTAGCAACAGAACGAAGCACCTTTCAGTAGCAAGTAATGAAAGTACTGTGCAATCTGCATGCTAGGCGCTGTGTACTATTGATTTGTTTCTCATTTTCTTTTTTGGGAAGAGAGAGAGAACCAATCAGTAGCCATCTAGCCATCCACATCACGTATGTGGCAGTCCGACCCCCTTCCAATTCACTGTGTGGTTAACAGCATAGTCTTCTGGGCATCACACTGATGCCTTTTTTTCTCCTCAATCTGGACTGATTTTAAAACAGTCCAGATGCAGATTGCAGTTAAAAAAAAATGGAACTCACCGAGCATGCGCAGTTTGAGTTCTGGGATTTGCGAGTTAGTTGGACTCGCTTACAGCAATTAGCCAGTAAAATATTTAATAATTTATAAATATATATTTTTTTATTTTAAAGTAAACATGCTCTTTTTCTTTCTACCACAGCTGGGGGGGTGGGCCTGCAGTCCTGCAGACCGATACCACGAGCCGCCACTGGGTAACTTTCTCAAAGAAGTCTACCAGGTTTAGGAGGCATGATCTGCCCTTAACAAAGCCAAACTGGGTAGGGTCCAATGTTTGAAGGTTCCCAATGTCTCTGTTAATGAATTCCATGATGATGCACTCCATTGCCTTGCAGACCAGGCTAGTCAGGCTTATAGGGCAATAGTTCCTGGGGTCCATTGTGGCTCCACCTTTGTGGAGCAGGATAACGGTTGCTGCGCACCACTCTATGGGTAGGTAGCCTGTAGAGAGGCTGAATTTGAACAGTGTGTTTAAGTGAGGGGTTAGTTCATTTTGGAGCTCATGTAAGACACAGCCTGGGACACTGTCTGGTCCCATTGAAGCTGCATTTTTGGCTTTGTATAGGGCTGTTTTAACCTGTGTCAGTGATTGCTGGGGCACTACATTCTTCTGGTATGGTTATGGGCCCTTTAGTGGGTGAGAGGGGGGTGAAGTTTTCAGTAAACCAGTCTGCCAGAATGTTGGCAATAAGAGTCGGTTCAGTGTATTTTGTGCCATTCTGCACTAACTCAGGGCAGATCTGAGAGTTTCCATTTAGGTTCTTGACATAGCTAAAGAACGCTTTGTGGTTATCTTTGGAGTCCTTGGCAATTTTTCTTTCGAAGCTAGCCTTGGATGATTTTATGAGGATCGTAGTTTCTTGTTGATACTAATCAGGGATGTCTTTCCTTCTTGGGATTTTACTCTTTTCTGCACTAGTTTCCTCCTTCTATTGTATAGGTTGTTTATGGCAGGGGTCCACCAGACTGGTTTCCTTTTCTTGGAGGAGTGAGTCTTGGTTTTGCTTGGGATAGCATGATCCATGCATTCTTGCAGGTGTTCATAGAGTGCCTTTGTAAGGGATTCAGCAGCTTGGACAGCATTGTCCTTTAGCATGGGGGCTGTGAACCTTTCCACCTTGGTCTTAAGTAATGTGAAGTTTGCTTTTGAAAAGCTATTCACAGTGGTTTCCTTGACTGGGGGTGGGGGCAAATTTGGATAACCAGAGTGATTAGTCTATGGTCTGATCTAACCACCGAGAGTTTGACGTCCTCTGTAGAACACCGGTCACCCATGTTGGTGATGACCAGGTCCAATATGTTCTCACCTCTGGTGGGGGTGTTGACCAGTTGATCCAGGCCATTCGAGTTTATAAATTCTAGGAAGCGTTGGGCAAGGGAGTTAGTACTTGAGTAGTTCTCCCAGTTAATGTTTGGGTAATTGAAATCACCCAATATTAGGGCATTTGGTAGGACCTTCATATTTTCCAGTGTCTCCAGAAATGTGGAATGGGGGTCCTGGGTCATGGTGGGTGATCTGTAGCAAGCTACAATTTGAATTGCAGTTTTGCCCATTGTTAGTTGCACATGGATGATCTATGAGGCATTGTGCTATTCCACTAACCTGGAGGTGTGGGTATCCCTGATGAATATGGATACACCCCCATCTTTTGTGTTTCGGTCCAGGTTCTGTGGCCAAAAAGTATGGTATGAGTTATAGCCTGGTAGTACTGGGGTGCTCTCAAGAGCCTTAAACCAGGTTTTCTGCACAGATATTGATGTTCTCCATATTGAGTAGTGCCTCGAGTGCATGCATTTTGAGGTTTAGACTTCTGGCGTTGAGTAGCATAACCCTCAGTTTTTGGTTACTTGTGCTATTTATGGTGGTGGGTTTGTCTTTTGAGCCTTGCCTAAAAAAGACACTATGGGGGGGGGGGTGGCAAAAGCCTTGGCCAGTATTCAAAAGCCTAAAGGTGACAGGTGCAAGCCATCTCTTGCGAAGCAATGTGGCTTATTGAGCATGTCATCCCAGGTCGACAGATACTGGATCCCCTTTAAATGACACCAGAAACTTAGCCAGTTGTTGAAATTGATCATTTTTTCTTTATACTGTGGCATCATTCTTGGTGAGGGCAGGATGCTACTCAGGATCAGGGTCATACCGACCTGGTCTACATGATCAGAGAGCTCTTCCATGTCTCCTTTTATGTATTCCAGGGAGGTACGTCTCAGGTGATTCACACCAACATGAACATTGCTGTATCATCCTGGGTGAGGGTAGAATGCTACTCAAGGCTTGAGACATACCTGCCTGGGATACATATTCATAGAGCTCAATCATGTTTTTATTCATATAGTCCAGTGAGGTACATCTCAAGTCATTCATACCAACATGAACTATGACAGAGTCATAATGGTACTTGTTGCTGAGAGATACAAACTCATCGTGCAAGGATCCAATAAAGGCTGTCCGTCCTGAAGTGTTGTCCAATAATAATCCACAAGGCCACAACACGAATGCGAATATTCACTTAAAAAAGCAAACAATAAACTCAAAATAAAATTCTGCTTTATTGACAAATAACTATATTAAGCACTTTCATCTCCCTACAGGAGACTTCTTCAGAATAAATTCTTTCCTATAATGAAACCACTTAAATCCACTTGAATAGTTCATCAAAACCTTCCCATTGGTCTAAACATTAATTAATTAAATACACTCAATTAACTCCTTAAAAAACACTCATTAAATACAAAAACAGTTGTTTCTTAAAAATATATATTTGTTTCTTGAAAGAGATATATATATATAGTTAATTAACCTACTCATTTAAAATAATAATTTGGCTTCTTTACATCTGAAGCTTTTAATTTTAAAGTAGGAACAATCAAAATATGATCACTCAATACAGGGAATGTACAAGCATCTAACCTTTGTTGCCATAACATCTCTCTACTATCATTACATTCCACTTGTTCTAATACCCAAAACTTAAAATCAGAATGATCACACACTAACACATGTCGAAATAGGGCATTTGTTTCTTTTTTCTTTCGTATATCGTACATGTGTTCGTATATCCACTGTCTAAGACAACGTTCCGTTTTGCCTATGTAAAATCCCAAGCAAAACGTACAGTACACAATATAAACAACAAAAACACACAAAGCCAAATAGTTCTGTTAAACAACACACCAACAGTCAAATTCCACCAACGCTCTTTATTCAACGATCTGGTACCTCGGCCATTCGCCTTCAAAGGATCACATTACAACTTTCAATATGAACTCTTTTTATATTGTAACTAATTAGTTGATTAGCAATTAGTATAATTGAGTATCAAAATTTAAAGTGATCTTTGCATCAAAATTAAACCATAACATCTACTTATATTAGTTTATATAAACTATTATCAACCAACTTTTCTATTTTTTCACAAGTTTTATATTTTTTCATTTAACCATCAAATACAAATATTAAATAGTTTTATATCAAAATAAATAAATAAATAATAACATATGCTTATTTTAGTTAATATAAACTATTGTCAACCAAATAATACACTTTCAATAGATCATCAAGCACATATAATTCATTGATTTAAATGTATAAAAATTATACCAGAGTGTAATTGCATACAAAATACAATAATTATTCTCCTATATCAATTACTATCAAATAAATTATATCCACATAGATAAATATAAATAAATTAGATAATGTATATATTTATCATTCCCAAAATTACTGAAATTTCAATAACAATATGAGCAATATGTGCAAGAAAATGTTCTTCTAGAGTATAATTAAAGGCCCAGCTCCTGATTGAGACCAAATGGTTTCAAAGTTTTATATTTCAGTATCATTCTTGTTTCCAATTCTAAGAGTTTGCCTACTATATCATCTCCCTTATGAATAAAAGGTTTCCCCAATACACTAAATCTCAGGCTATCACTGCAACCATCATGAATATCCATAAAATGCTTAGCAACAGGACTTATAACATTATATCCTTAAGATGTTCTAAGATTCTAGTTTTGATCATCCTTTTAGTTTGTCCTACATACCAAATGTCCCTACATGAACAGCCTATTATGTATACTACACTAGTATAAACAACCCCTTTTGAATAACAACTGTAATACTTTGTAGCTGTTAATTTCTTTTGATACCCTGGAAAAACTAGGCTCTTACTGTTCGCTATAAAGGGACATTGGGCACACCTTCCACATTTATGTGTACCTATCCTATTTATAGTTTCTGTACTTATTTCTGCCTTTTTCCTTTCCAGGATTTCCTTCAAATTGGGGTTCCTCTTATAACTGTACCTAAGTCTTTTACTAAAAATTTCAGACCTATTGGGCATCCTTTTAAACATGTCCCATACCCTGTTAATAGTCCTTTTTATCAATATCGTGTCTTGATTATATATAATCACAAAGTATGGGACCTTGTCCGTTACATCTACTGGTCTCGCATCTCTTCTTCTGAGTGCCTCACTTGTCAGTAAAGGGAGGTAAACTGTCCCCCATCCCTCTAAAATCTGTTCCTTAATTGGCACTATAAAACTATCAGGATATTTTCTCTCTGAAATCAGGGAATGTACATAATCCAACTTGTGGATCAAATCATCCCTTTCCTAAGTCATCCGGATGACCCTTACCATCTGCCCCTTTACTATATTTCACTTTACTTTTGGAATGGAGGGTGATCACTCTCCTAGTGCAAATAAGAATTAGAAAAACATTTTTTCCTATAAACCCATGAAATATATTTATTATTTATGAAATCTTTCTTAATGGTTACATCCAAATAATGGATCTCATTTACACCCATCTCATAGGTAAATCTCAAAAATTCTGTTGTAGAGTTTAAAAAAGTAAGGAATGTTGGAATCAATTCACATGGACCTTTCCACACAATAAAGATACCATCCAAAAAACGAAAAAACTTTTGGATGTATCCACTATACAAAAAAATTGAACACAAAGTGGATCTCCCAATAAAGCATAACAGGCTTGGGCTAAATGGAGAGCTAACAAAACTATCTCAGATGAACAAACATTTAAGCATTTAAGAAATATTACAAAAAAGGCAATACTTACAGACAAAAAGAACTACTGCTATAAGTTACAGCAAAATCACCAAAACAATCCCCAAAAGTTCTGGTCTGGTATAAATAAACTCCTAAACCCAGGCCACTCACGTACACCTACTCCATCCCAGGCCGAACAAAACACCCCCCACCAAACTGCCAATACCTTCAATACCTTCTTCACAGAGACCATACAATCACTAACCAGTCAACTAGTCCCTGACAACTCAAGCTTCCCTTCCACCATACTTGGCAGTCTTCCAACATTCCATCTGAAACCCATCTCAACCACTCTCATCTATAAATACATCCAAAAATGTAAACCTTGTACTCCTTCTGCTGACCAGCTACCATCAGAATACCTGCAAAAAGCAGCCAAAGTAATTTCTTATCCCATATCCATCCTCATAAATAGAACCATTAAAGAAGGAATAGTTCCAGACATCTGGAAAATCTCCCATATTATCCCCCTACACAAAGGGGGTACCTCTAATGATTATTCCAACTACCGGCCAATAGCTCTATTATCACCCCTAGCAAAAATTATGGAAAAATGCATTCACCAACAACTTTTAAACCATTTATCTCAACATAACATCATAGCAAACTGTCGGCATGGCTTTAGGCCATCCCATAGCACCACAACTGCCCTATTATCCTTTACAGAAGCCATTAATAGAAATCGTAATAACAACAACCTCTCTTCTGCACTCTTTATTGACCTGTCAAACGCATTTGACATGGTAAACCATACCCTTCTTATCAACATTCTTGAATCCCTTTCTCTTGACTGCCTGGCAATTCAATGGTTCAAGTCCTAGCTTACCAATAGGCAACAGGCAGTTCTTTGGGAAAATAATATATCATCCCTTCTGCCTGTCACACTCGGTGTCCCTCAGGGCTCTATTCTAGGTCCACTTCTTTTCTCACTGCTTATCAACGACCTCCATGTAGCCATTCCACAAGCCACCTGCATTCAATATGCAGATGATTCTACACTAATATGCTCAGCAAACTCCCCAACTGATCTACATTCACTTACTCAGAATGTTTTCAACATAGTTGAAACATGGTTCACTAAACGTTGCCTCCTGCTCAATGCCAAAAAAAAACTAAACTCCTTCTCTTCACACCCACCAGCAAATCCTCCCCCATAGAATTCTCTGTCATCTCCAATAATGTCTCAAGTATATTCCCCGATTCTACCAGTAAATTGCTAGGAATTACTATTGACAATAACCTTACATTTGACAGCCACATAAATAACACCATCAAAACTGTCAATAGAAAAATAGGCTCCTTATATAGAATTAAACCTTTCCTAACACCAATAGCCAAAACTAAGATTGCACACTCCCATTTAATTTCAACTCTTCTGTATGCCTCACCAATATATACTAATCTAAAGAAAAATAATCTCATCAAACTAGCTAATTCCTATAATAACATCGCCAGATTTGTCTCTGGAAATCCTTTTAGAACTCACCATTGTCTGAATCTAACGCAGCCTGGCTGGCTTGAATTTCAAAACCAATTGGAACTCTCCCAACTCACCATTGCCCACACGATATTATATAAACCTAACAGCACCCCTATACTTTCCAATCTCATAATCCCCTACAAAAATCTAAATTCTCTTCGCTCTTCCAGCAAGCTTCTTGCTAGCATAAGCATGTCTTACAACATGGCTGGAGTTTCACTGTTTTCCAACTCTGTGGGAAAAAACTGGAACCTACTACCTAATGACCTAACTTTAATTTCTTCATTGCCTCTCTTTAAACAAAACCTCAAAAGACACCTCAAAACACACTGGTTATGCCCCTGTAGCAACCCTGATTAATCTCCTTCACTACAAATATTTCTTCTTTGAACCTCTACCTATTTCACATTCTTTGCGGTAGGACTGTAACTGGTTTACAGATTTCAACATACTGATGTAATCTATCCTGCTTAATGCTCTGAAAATCTCTATCCTGTTAATATACTCATAGTCTACATGTATCTCACTGCATATTGAATTATCCTATACATATTGTCACCTCTACTATTGTAAATACCTACATTACTCTAGTAATACTGCTGTAATTTATTGTATTCTAATTACTTCCTGCTTTTTGAATAATCTTCTATTGAAATCCATTCATTTATTATGTATTAATATTGATTTTTAATTTTTAACTGTTTTTTAATTATTTTTTAATTTTTAAATGTTTTTTAATTTTTAAATGTTTAATTTCAATTTTTATTTTGTTTCACTGGAGCTTTTCTCCCCGGGCCTCTACTGAAAATGGAAATATATCCAGTTAGACTACCCCGGTTAAAAAATGTAAAATAAAATAAAATAAATAAAATAAAATATTAACAAAAATAGGGGAGCAGGAGGAACCCATTGCCACCCTATCTTTTTGATGGTATATTTCTCCTTGGAAAAACAAAATGTTGCTTTTAAGAACTAACTCAATGTTTTCTAATACGAACTTAAAATCATTTGCAGAAAGAAATCCAAATTCTATGAGCATCAACTCAAACCATTCTAGTCCTGTGGAATGCGGAATCACCGAAAATAAAACTATCACGTCTATAGTCAAAAACAAAAACTCTTCCCCAAATTCTAAAGTAGCTCATTTTTGATAAAAAAGTCCCATGAATCTATAAAAAGACAGCTGAGCGTAACCTTCTCTTTGTCCAGCCTGGGGAGTGGGACATCTGTGTGTCTCACAATGGAGTCACCTGTGACTAAAAAAATTGGTTTAGATATGCTTTGTCTTAGAGGCTTATTTGGTGAGACACTGATGCTTATGTTTTTATGTGTATTGAGTGCTGTAGGTGCTGTATTAGGTGTATCATGCTTGTGTTTAGAAGGTCTCTGATGTTTAGGTAGGTTTCTGAAGAGTACCTCCATGTATGATGGTTTGTGTGTTGACTGCATGGTTTGCATAGGAGATGTAGTATGTGAGCTGACAAACTGTTCAGTGTTACTGTTCTGCGCACGAGAGAGCAAGGATTCCAGATTCTTAGTGTAGATGCATCTCTCACAAATTGTACTTGGGTAATTTAGCAGTAAAGGGTTGTCAGTGTACATGAGGCAGTTGCTACATTGCCTCAGTATACCCATGTCAATCAGGCTGGTAGGAGAAAAAGAGGGAAAATGACCATCCATAATGCTAGATTAAATCCTGTTTTCATAGTGGGGAGAAAAAATGGATAGGTATGGTATAACTGGGTGCTCTCAATGGAGTCTGCACTAATGGGGTACTCTATAAAGGGTCTATACTAACAGGGGTTCTCTAAATGGTATGAGCCTGTTGTAGATTTGGTAGTTTTAGGAATATTTA
The DNA here is from genome assembly GCF_019279795.1 of Protopterus annectens. Classification (NCBI taxonomy): domain Eukaryota; kingdom Metazoa; phylum Chordata; order Ceratodontiformes; family Protopteridae; genus Protopterus; species Protopterus annectens. The sequence continues at coordinate 1,162,880,103 of NC_056733.1, read as the reverse complement.
AGGGGAAAAAGTACAGCTGAGGTGCTCTTTGAGCAGCTAAGTGCAATTTAAGGACTTATAGGCTATATCATGGGCATCTACTAAGGGAAATGTATCTACTAAATTTTTTGCATCTGTAACTGCCAGGGGTCACCCCCACAGTGCAGTAGTGCACAATGGTGCATGGACATGAGCTACGCGTAAACAGATGAATACTGTAGGCCAATGGCTGGTCGCCTAACTCTGTGGAGCTGTGTTAGAACAAGCACAAGCCAATGCAAATGAGGACTTATGTAGCAACAATCAGCAAACTGAATTAAACAATTTAACCAATAAAAAAGCTCAAAACTGAGCCCCGTGCCAGCAGTCTTCAATCAGGTGAGTCCTAACTGCACTGTCCTGCCACAAGTGTGCAGGAGGGCACTCTCCAACAAAAGATAGCCTGGTTTACTGCTCAACTTAACAAACAGAACCAGATTAAGCAGGTCTGAATCTAGTCTATGCTACAGCAGACAAAAAGTGCAATAAATCAGCAAAAACAGTTTTATAAAATCAGCAATATAGTAAAATTACAGTTTAAAAGTGCAAAATACAGTATAAAATGCTACTTATGGTTAGCAGACTGCAACAGATTCTTTGGATTTCACAGATGAATGCAGCAGAGCAGTGACTGGTTATTAAAGATACCTGTGCTTATGCAAGTATACCAACGTAGAGAATGCAGTGTGTGTCATTATGTTTTGAAAATGTACACAGATAAAATGAATGGTAAAAATGTTAAGCTTAACAAGGGATGCTATTGTACAAAATAATAGAGTTGTACAGGCCATTACATGTGTCTGCAGTCCAGCTAAATGGGGCATTGGACAAATTAAACGAATAGTGAAGATAAGAATGCAAGAGCATACCGAAGATGTGAGACATTGAATGCTGTCAAGTCCATAGCTGCACATGCAGAATCAAAACATAGTGGCAGTTTCAATTATATCGGATTCTAAGTAATAGCCTCAGTAAACGTACTCAGAAGTGATGACTTTCAGGTGGCATTAAATAAATTAGAAGCTAGATCTAAAATGCAAAACGATGACACCTAGGGGTATGCATTCGACCCCCTGCACCACCTTATTAACACATGCTAACCCTAACCCTGCCCATGCCTCCAACCATAACCCTACACCTTACCTTAAAAAAAACTTCCCATAACACTGCCACTATATAAGAGAGACTTGGACACATAAACATGCAGAAACACTCATTACCAATGATACAGTTATCCACTTATCTAACTTCATCCCTAACCCTAAAATACTCTCACTCACACACAAACATACAAAACCTATCCCCTCAACTAACTCTGACCCTAATGCTAACACCCAAGCATACACAAAAACACTTACCCACCCCAAATCACACTCATCTGATATAAAAAATACTGCCAACATTTTGAGAGTTTGGCTATCTGTACCTTCAAAATTCTAGACCACCCCTAGAATTTGTCAATCAGACATGCATTTGGCAAAACTCAATGGAACCATATTTATGTACATTATCCATATATCATGTACATACTTAGATCGATTTAGATTATGTATCTACTGTATCTATCTCTCTCTCTATATATAATACACACATATATATATATATATATATATATATATATACACACACATATATACACACACACACACACATATATATATATATATATATATATATATATATATATATATATATATATGTGTGTGTGTGTGTGTATATATATATGGACATATCTCAGTAGGTCAACACACCACAATGTAAACAGCAGGAAAGTTGACCACAAAAGGTCAACATTGGAAACACTGACACTAAACTAAACACACCCTCTGCTAATTATATATATCAACTCAATATTACAGAATCCCCAGGGAAAGGAAATATTCACTCACCTGGGGATTGTTGATCTCTCACAGCTGTCGACCTTTTGTGCTTGACTTTCTTGCTGTCAACATTGCAGTGTGTTTACCTATTGAGGTATTTTAAATATGTGTATTTATATATATATATAAATGTACGGCAAGTTTATCCGGGTACTGTGAACACTGATGAAACCTATATGGTGAAACCGGTCTGTAGTACCAGGTATCGTGGCAGTCAGAAGCCAGGATAAATGGAATTCAATAAATTTGGGTGAAATGAGTTGCTGTTCGGATTTTTGACCATGAGTTTTGGATGTACTATCACTACGAGTGCTGGAAATAGTATGATGGTATATATATATATATATATATATATATATATACCTGTTTCCATTTCTTCCTGTCCTCTGCATCTTGCTCTGTCACACCAACCACCTGCACATGTCCTCTCTCACTACATCCATAAACCATATCTTAGGCATTCCTCTTTTCCTGTTACCTGGTAGCTTCATCCTTAGCATATTTTTCCCAATATACTCAGCATCCCTCCTCAGCACATGTCCAAACCAACGTAATCGTGCCTCTCTGGCTTTGTCTCCAAACCTTCCAACCTGGGCTGACCTTCTAATATACTTATTCCTAATCCTGTCCACCCTCGTCACACCCAGTGCAAATCTTAACATCTTTAATTCTGCCACATCCAGCTCAAACTCCTGCCTTTTTGTCAATGCCACTGTCTCCAACCCATTTAACATAGCTGGTCTCACTACCCTCTTGTAGACCTTCCCTTTCACTCTTACAGGTACTAGTCTGTCACAAATCACTCCTGACACACTTCTCCACCCACGCCATCCTGCCTGTACTCTCTTCTTCACCTCTCTTCCACACTCACTGTTACTCTGAACTATTGACCCCAAGTATTTAAACTCATCCACCTTCGCCGCCTCTACTCCTTGCATCCTCACCATTCCTCTATCCTCCCTCTCATTCACACACATATATTCTGTCTTAGTCCTGCTGACTTTCATTCCTCTTCTCTCTAGAGCATATCTCCATCTCTCCAGGGTCTCCTCCACCTGTTCCCTACTCTCACTACAGATCACAATGTCATCTGCAAACATCATAGTCCACGGGGACTCCTGTCTGATCTCGTCTGTCAACCTGTCCATCACCATTGCAAATAAGAAAGGTCTCAGAGCTGATCCTTGATGTAATCCCACCTCCACGTTAAAAGCATCCGTCACTCTCACCGCAGACCTCACTGCTGTCAAACTACCCTTATCCTGTACCACTCTTACATACTTTTCTGACACTCCTGACTTCCTCATACAATACCACAACTCCTCTCTAGGCACCCTGTCATATGCTTTCTCTAAGTCTACAAAAACACAATGCAACTCCTTCCGACATGCTCTGTACTTCTCCATCAACACTCTCATATATATATATATATATATATATATATATATATATATATGGTTCCCGATTAGAACCGCGAAGGTCCACTTATGCGGATACGGAAACATTGACACATATTCAGTGATTCGCGAAAACACCGATCGTCCTGAAGCACGAATTTCAAAATGTTGAATCGTCATAGTTGGCCCTTCTGTGGTATAGCTCCTTAAGGTAAGTGTGCGATAGTTACGGACCTTAGGGTTAGTGTGCGGGTTAAGGTAAGTGCATACATGGTAGTATATGCAAGCTTTACTTTAAGGTTCGAAGTAGGGTTTTGTTTAGTGAATATATGTGGCTTATTTATTTTGTTTGGGTAGGTAGTATGTAGCGGGTGGTGGGGTTGGCCAACTATGAGATTTTAAATTTCGCGGTTTAGGATGTTCGGTGTTTTCGCGGTTCGTGCAATTTGTGTCGCTGTTTCCGTATTCGCTGAAAAGGAGTTTTGTCCTTATAATATAGACCCTATATATATATATATATATATATATATATATATATATATATATAGATATATATATATATATATATATATATATATACCCCAGTGTACTTCAATCCCCATCCTTCTGTTTACTTACTAAACACCAATTCTCTTCTTTCAGATAATTTCCTCTTATGCAGTGGACTACACACCTTTCCAGTCCATAAGGGAAACATATAATATCCCCATCTTTCCTAGAAGGATCTTATCCTCATTTTCCTCTTTGCCACCCTGATTTCTAGCTACCTGTTATCCCGTTTTTGATAGCATTCTGCATCCTTTCATTTGTTGTTACTTCTTCACACTTAAATTTTTCTGATAACATGAAAAATCACCTGGAGCATCATCCTTTGTATTTATCCTTCTCTTCACTATACTGTCCCACACTATCCCCATCAACCTTCCTTTTCTCTATCTCCAGATTTCCTTGAACTACATCCTCTGCAATGTGCTGTACATCAAAGTCTAAATATATAGATGCAACTCTACCCTCTTTTTACTTTAAATTCACTTCTTCCATTATCTTCCCAAGTATTAACAGCATTGTCCTTGTACTGCAGTTTAGCTGTAATAACATCTTGAAATATTTAAAAGATATCATTGAAGTTTTCCAAATGTTGGTGCCATGTGGAGAGTTTATGATGGTACCAAGTTTATAGTCATCTACAAACTTGGTGAGTAATAAACCTCTGTGATAAGTAAATGCAAAGAAGAGTGGCCAAGAAATTAATCCTGGGGTAACCTGCTAGGGACATATCTTTTGGGTGAGGCAGAACCACTCACCCTAATTTCCTGGGTTCAATTTGTGAGCCAGTTTCCTATCCAATGAGTTGCACAGAGATTTATATTTAGTGGAGAGAGTTTATCTACGATACCTGAACATGAGGTGCACACAAAATATAAGGATGGGAATGTACGGCTAGGCTTCTTAAGACTCTCACAGATCAATAGCATTTTAAGTACCTATGAACATATAAACCTATGAAGCCTGGTTGTTTCTCATCAATGCTAGTTGTAAAACACCCTTTCTCATATTGCCCTAAGTACTGTTGCGAAAAAAATTTGGCATCAATTTTGCACAAAAGTATTGGCTGGATCTTCCTTGTCACTCTTTCCTTTATACAAAACTACAACTAATGCCTCACAAATTGAATCCAGAAACCCTTCATCGTTCAACTCTCATTAAACTCTTAAGCCAGACTACCTATGTCATGCTGCCCCACTCTCTTGCTGAAATCAGCAGGATAGTCATCATATCTTCCAGCTCTTCCTGCCTTTATTTGCCTGAGAGCTTCTCCCATTTCACCCATTCCAATCTCTCCTTTCCTCGTCCTTCTATTGTCCCCCCTACCAATTTTGCCTCCCATCCACCAAGGCCTCCTTTGCTTTTCTTGCCAGGGTCATACATCATGTTTTATGGCTGATGGAATACTTCTCATCTCACCAGGCTCATTCATGCTCTTTCTTCTTTACATGTTTTTATTTCTAAACACGTTTCTTTCATTGATCCGTGTTCTAACAGTTTTATTTCCCACCTCCCATCCATACCCCTAAAGAATTCTGGACAAAGCCAAAAATAATGGGGGGAAAAGGCAAAGACCCCAAATCAGGGACAGATTTTAAATATTGCTCTTATGAACTTAGGTATTTGCTAGAATAACAGGTTTTGCATTAGCAGGCATTCTCTGAAGGACATGAAGTCTGAAACTTGAATGTCTGCAATTACTTTGTGATTTGAATCCTCAATGATTTGCCCAAAAAACCCACAAATTATGAGGAACAATCAAAATATGATGCAAAAATTTGGACTTTATACAAAAATCTGGACAGTTGAGAGCTATATTCCCATCTCATTCACCATCATGTCCCTCATCTAAAACTTCCTGCTTATTTTTGATTTCTTCTAAATCCTTTAAATGTTTTTTAACTATAATTTCCTCTTCAGCCTTTCTGTAGCACTCCCCTAATTTATTGCCTTTGTAGTGTTTTTTATATTCTAAGTGTTTCACCATTTCCTGCTCATATGTGTGTATTTTGTCCTTTTCACTCATAAGATGCCCTCCCAAGTTGCCTTCACACAATCCCATTCTTAATATCTTACTTCCCCCTTGTCTTCCATATTTCCATATAGAACTCACTCTACCATATACTCACCCACCATGAATGTCACCTTTCCTCCAGTGACCCAGATTTTATCTCCAGGTCCATTCATCCTTTCCTTCCTATTTTCAGAGCATCTTGACTCTTGTGTGATCAGATAGACTTCATTCAGCTATCTCAGTCCTCCTAATCTCCCCCATTGCCACCCTGTCAGCTATTAATGTATCATTTTACTGGCTTGTTTCTATGCATTCTTTATGAAGATATATCCAGGGTTCTGACTACTTTTCATCAACCAAACATCTACAACTATGATCCTATGAACCAATGAACAACAGTTCCCTTCTCTAGGTTGTAATACCTTTTGATCACCATATTAAAGACCCTCCATAATGACTCTGTCATGTTCCCGCCTTAATTCTTTGTACTTGACCAAAACACTCCTGGAGTACTTCCACCTTCGTCCTTTTTGTTTCTATTAATATAAGCTAAAATGATCCTTGCTCTTTCTACCCAGAAACCAGCTGTCTTTTACATCCTTGGTCATGCATTTCTCTATTCATTGTTCTTTTCCCTATTAGGAGAATGCCAGCACCTCTCTTTCCTCTTTGCACAACTGCCTCCTGCCATGCAAAACCTTTCCTTTCAAGCTTTCTCATCTCTCTTCTTCTTAATTTGCTCTTCTATAAAACATCATAGTCACTTCTTTCCTCATTAACTTAACTGGTATCACTCCTTTTAATGGAATTGTTAGCTCCTCTTGCATTCCATATCCCTATACATAAACCCCTTCTTCTCTTCTCTTCTCTTCTCTTCTCTTCTCTTCTCTTCTCTTCTCTTCTCTTCTCTTCTCTTCTCTTCTCTTCTCTTCTCTTCTCTCTATGCTCCCCTTCTAATTCTCTAGAAGCAGGTTGTATGAGCTCTTAAGTTGGATCAATATACCAATCCCAACCTACGCCTTAGGTTGGATCAGTATACCAATGCCAACCTACACTCTCCCAGGCAGTGCAAGGCACTGGCCACTGGCAACAACCTCCCTTGTAATAGTCAGCTAAGTGACCCCCCCCCCTTCCCCACAATAAACACGTACAGCTCCTTCTGTAGACTTGGCCCACAAAACTTGTTCTTTCTAAATTACGCAGGATATACCATATGTATCACTGCTTCCACTTAATGCATATACCATATGGCTGGAGCTGCTGTTTGTGGTGCATAGTCAAAGATTTCCTTTGTACCCTGTAAACATAAAATCTTTCCTCATAGCTGCCTTCCTGGTTATGCTTCCCTGTGTTGTTAATGAATTTGACTACAGAAATGGGATATTCTGCTGCCAGCTGCTTGAACCACTCTTAAGTAAATTGCTCTGGTCCATTCTTTTCAGTTCCTCTATAAAGCCTACAATTTGTATGTTTCCCTTTCTTAAACTGCACTCCAAATCTGCTGCCTTTTATCAGTGGCTCAGCACATGCATGCAATTTATCAGTCTCGTCTTCCTGCATAGTAACTTTTCTCTAAAGGTGTGTGAGCCTACTATTCCTGCTTCTTCTACACACACTTGCAAAGTTACTCCATCTTAATGAATTTCTGTTGTTTTCTAACTGTAATGCTTTCATATTTACTTAAAAGCCCAACACATGAGCTGGTATCCTGTTTAGATGTTCTTATGAATGAGCCACTCCATATGAAAGCTAATAGGAGAAAACTGTAAAATATGCCACTGGGAATATTGTATCATAGTCAAATACTTTTTTATATGACAAACATCTGTTTATCACTCAAATAATGGATAATTCATTAAACACAGAAAGACACACACACACACACACACACACACACACACACACACACACACACACACACACACACACACACACACACGCTGTTTTCCTAAGTGGCTGTCAGGAATGGCAGTTCACATGAATCCTTCTCCCAGTATATGTGCCGAGGATGTGTACTTGGTCTGCCATGCTGTGTTCGTACAATAGCCCTGGTCATATACAGGAATGTGCACACCCACAGAAGAAGGCAGAGCAGGCTCTTGCTTATATAAGCTTGCATGCCAGCTTCCAGGGGAGGAGTTAGAGTCAGAACAGGAAAACCCTTATAGCTGAGTGGATGATAACCTTCCATGATCTGCTTTTACCCAACAGGGGAATAAACTGGATGATCAGTCATGAGAGAGGTGATATCTGGCAGACAAAAGGGACAAAATGATATAAAAACTCTTTTGGGGGGGGGGGTCTACAAGAAGGAGGGCCTGCTGCCAAGGGAACGATAGAGCAATCTGCATGTCTGAGTGGTGTGAATATATGATGGGCAGGCACACAGAACAAGATGGAGACAGACACACAGAGGGAGTGGTGCAATGGAGAGAAGCATGGAAAGTGGTGCACTATACTTAGATATTAGTGTTCATAGGTTCATAGGTAGGTACTAGGCTATTGGCCCTAGGGCCTATACAAGCCTAGCCAAAAATGTACCCTGGCTTTCGCCTCCCAAGAAAATTATTTTCCTGTGCTCCTGTCAAGCAGAACCACAGAAGTGATCCCCGGGGTGAATTTCCTATAGGTTAATTAAAGGAGAACTTTGAAGGGGAGGTGGAGAAGGGGGAGAGAGTTTGGTACTGAGATTCACAACTTCATAGGTTCGGTGAGCAAGCTCAAAACCCATTGTCCACTGAGGAGCTTGATTCCCTATAGCTCCTATGTTGGAACTTGTAGGTGCTCATGTAGTTATCTAATTCCTTCTAGAATGTATGAATTGATCAGATGAATTTAATTAAGACAGCAAGATTATTCCATAGGTATGAGCGGCTTTGAGATGTGGAATGTCACATTCTATGGGCTTCTACTGAGGATGAGTATTCTCTTGTGTTCATTCCTCCAGGGAGTATTCTCAGCAAAGGTTTCACTAGCATGGCATCATTTAATGCCCTCTATTCAGGCACAGGACTTCTATAAAAAAAGGTTTGCACAGAGATAAGACTGAAGAGAGAGTTGCTGTCATCTTCAACTATAAGACATGCCACAAAGCTCTTCAATGTTCTATGTGTGAGGAATCTTTGTACCCTCTCCAGCAGCATCTGTTGTCATGTAGACTACAGAACAGGATACAGTGTTCCATAACTAATCTAGTAAGAGATACATAAAGAGGGCATTTATCTCTCTCGAGGCTCAGGTGAGCACTTATATATGTTTGTTGACGGCAGTGGATATATAAGTACCAAATTTGTCTTTATTTATTTTTCCTTTGTTGACAAGGTTAGTCCCACTAGGATAGTGGCCTCTTTTCAGGGAGATCTGAGGGGGGTAGTGTTACTAATAGGGGAAAATTGGCCAAGGCATCAGGGAATGTTCCCTACTCTTTTCAATAGATGCCACTGGATCTTTTACATCCACCTAAGCTACCACCAGGTCATACAGATGGGGCCTTGATTTAATGTTTCATCTGAAGGACAACATACTCAGGAATGCAGCACCCCTGTATACTGCATTGGAGAATTATCAGTCTATCTACCTGCTGTGGGAATAGAACCCACAGTCTTCTACACCAAAGGTGTTGCACACTGAGATAGAGTGTAACAATAAAAGACCATCAGTGTGTTCACTATTTAGTTCATTGAGTTGTTGCCCATCAATAGTGTCTAAAGCTTGTCATGGCAATTACGTTTACTGTGTTTCTTATTGTGAATATACACCTTCTAGCTCTTGTTACTGTTGCAGTTTTTTTGTTCTGCCATATCTTTTGCTCCTATTAATGTTAACATTTATTGCATAACTGCAGCTGTGCTCTCTGCTTGCATTACAAATGACAGCACCAGGAAGGGATAGTTTCTGTTATATTTCTGAGCTGGTATATGGAGGACCTGATCAGTGCCCAGCATGCTCTTTCTTTCTCCTCAAACTGTTTATAGATGCTCTGGTATGGAGTGACAAAATGGAAAGATTTGTAGGAATGAGCATTTAATACTGTAGATTCAAAATCCTCTTGGATATGCCATGTTGTCACCTATGCAAAATATTTAATTACAGCTCCAGAGATAGCTATTCTAAAGCAGTCATTAACACAGTTTTACCCATACTCTACAATGGGAATGATTCCCTTATATATTGTTTCAGTAAAAAGCATTATTACTCTTTCATCCAAAAACATATTTGCAGTATTTTTAGGGAAACCCTATATTGCTTTTAATGTCTCCTATACCCAGTGGATTGAGGTATAGCTTGTTTTCCTGAACCTATCCAAAAATGTGCTCTTTTATTTTGCTGATAAAGTTATCAGAGCTGTGGTGATGCTTAGCAATTTTTGTGAATCCAGTTTTGCAGTCAGGGGGTCTGCCATCAGATTTATATAAAGAAAAATGTACATCTCTCCAACATATTTGGGAGCATCGGTTTCAGGAGATTCATTATCAGATATGTATTGGAAAAAATCAGTAAAGATTATACATTGTCTTTGGTGAAGAAAAACTCATATAAAATGGTTTAATGCTGTCTTTATCTTTTTTCTCCTTCATCCTCCTGTGAACATGGAATCTTCATATAAATGGACACTTGATTTCAATCCTCCTGGCATCTGATGACATTAGGAGAAGCAGACAAGTGCCAGGGTTCATGGCTATGATCTGGTGGGAATTGTACAGATTTGTATGCCCATATTTCTGCCTGGTCTGTGAGTATCCAATTGAAGTAGGTCTTGCAGTCTTGGCCCATTGGTTCTTCTTACACAACAAATCCACCTGCACTGCAATGCTGCCTTTGGCAGGACAGAACAAGTATCATCACTGCTTTCGATGTTTACAGTGGTGCCTGATTTCCACCAGTGGTCAGATGTTTAGCACTCTAGACCTTCTCTCTGTCCTCAGGTCATGGGAGCTGCCATCATTAGCTCAGTACCATCTTCCCCTCCATCCATGGCTTTCTAGTCAAAACTTGTTCACCAGAACCACAGTCAGGGTTGCAGCACCTTATCTCATTGAGCGATCACTTAACATGGTCTTGTATGCAACTAGCTGTACCTTCAAATAAGAATCCTTCCAAAAGGGAACCTGACATGATGGATAGCCTTCACAATTTCTCTTACCCCAGAAGAAAATAAATTTGGACCAAGTAACCCAACTCATAATCATCTTTTTTTCCAGAACCTGAAGAAGAAAATAAGTTATGTTTTTTTTTTAGATTGCCTTGAAGTAGATATTTTAGGTTCAACCCTAAAATGAGGAGTATCTTCTGTACAAGATCAAAGTACACTGCTGTATTTTACAGTAATAAATACTACAACCTCAAACAATTAGAAGAGTCATTGTCAGCCCTTGGATGTCCAGTCCTTGGACAACTGGGCATCACATATCTACATTCTGTAAACTTTAGTCAGCTTGGTTAAAGGCATCTGCCCAAGTGAAATCTGATCTTAGATGGCTTAATCATTACAACAGTTAATTCAAAAAGAAAAGATGTGAACAAAGTAGAGATGGTCTCCAGAACCAACTCGTTCAGAAACAAGGCCACACATGGGCAGATGTGGCTAACATAAAGGAAGTTTTTTTTTTCTTTCTAATATTTTTAATCCTTTCATGCATTCCTTTTTTCATGCATTTTCAGTTTCACTATATTTCTCTTTCCCTATACTGCATCCTCTTAAAAAAAGTATGGGTCATACGTAATGTACAAACTTTAGCCCTAGCATCTAAACAGGGAATGGTCCCCCTTAAAACTAAATGCCTGTGAGTATACATGACCTGATCATCTGAAGACTCATCTGTTCTATCAAGTTTATAATCATAGATATTGAAGTGGCATGTCTATTTTTCTTTATGTTTAATTTCCACACTTTTTTGGAAATTATCCTGAAATACTAGGACTAGTAAAAGAAGAAATACCAAGTGACTTTTTATGATTTATAAAACACTAAACAGACTTTTGCTCTCATAACTAGAGTTTTCATATTAAAAGAACAATATATATAGTTCTGTATATTACCCATCCACACTTTTGCAGCTGACACTTATAGCAACCCTGTGAAAAGCCAGTGCAATCCATGGATTTTGCTAGGTAAGGGGGGGAGTTCAGAAGCAGATTGTCAGGCCACTCTTCTGTATCACACACTCTTCTGTATCACACACACATGCACACATATCTAAGGATAATATAGAGGGCATTACTCTACTTACCACACACATATCTTTGGAATGTGGAGATAACCAGAGCACAAGGAGGAAGCTAATGCAAACACGGGGAGAACACCAAATCCATGGTGATGATACCAAACTGGAATATCAATGGTTGTGATACCAAGCAGGAATATCAAGTCCAGATGGTGTCCGAATTAATGGATAGCAGAGGTAACTTCTTTTGCAGACCTTAATCTCTTCATTACACATAGAATTTTTTTTATAATAGCACAAACTCCTCATAAACTATGATGATGAAATCACTCAAGATCAACCACTTAGGCAATATCAGCACCAATGATAGGAGGAAGTTTAGAAACTCTTAAAGGCATATTCTTGAGCTTTCTGCTGTATGGTAGATGAGAATGTTTCCACAATTTATTCCTGCCTCCTTTAACCTAAAGCACATTTGTAGCCCAAGCCTCGGGTTTACCCTCCCTAAATTAAATGGTCAGATGATGAAATTAATATAGTTTCCTCCAGCCTGGATCAATCACTGAAGAATGCAGGAATCACTATTGCCCCAAGAGGTGAACCAAAGTTATCATTAAGCCAGGCCTCTGCTATAAGCATCAGGTTGGAAGAATGGAGTACAATGGATTTCCTTCCAAATGTGATCCTAACAAACCCCATGTTACAGTTCAGCATCCTCGATGGAGATCATCAGATAAGGAATTGAAAACACAACTGCACATGGTTAAAACTTTCACATATTATATAAGAAAGTCATTTGTCCTTGATAAATGTGCAAAAGGAATGTTTAAAGCAGGAAAGCTGCAGCACCAAAAAAATATCATTCTTTGACAAGAATGAAATATAAAGGGACTTGAGCAGGAAGGAGTGTATACATATTTGGGAATAGATAAAGGATTGACAACAAAGCATAGACAAATGCAAATAAACCTCAGAAAGGAATACTTCAGAAGACTAAAACTAATGCTGACAACTGCCTTGACACTCAGGAATAAACTATAAGCCAATTTGCAGTTTATGGGTGATTGAATGTCCTCAAAAGGTATTAATCCAGGTGGAGCCTAAATGGCCAACTGTTAGCAGCAGATTTTTTGAGCTCCACAAAACTATACTAAAATACAGGAAAATATTTATTTTCTTTCTAACAAAAACAAAAAAATATCGTCAACTATCTTCTAAACTACCTATACATCAACTTTGAAGTGGAGTCATCAAGATTTTCCTGTCAAAATACTTTGGAGATTATTTCTTCTATGTGGAAATGAACAAATCAAAGAATTCCCATTCTGAATCTTCACTGAAAAAGAAAATCCAACTGATGTCAGCAACACTTTTTGAATTATCTCTAAAACTGGACAGATTTACTGACAATTTAAAAAACCTCAAGGAAAATTGTCAAAAACAAACTGAGGTCCTTAAGGAAATGCTACAGCAACATTAAACTAAAATAGTAGATATTGAAACTTCACTTACTGACATTGATGGGAGACTCAAGGAAGAAGAAATTCAGTGTGACTACCTCCTACAGCAAAACAATTGGTTAATCAACAAAATAGATGACCTGGAGAATACAGAGAGGAGAACAAATATAAGAATCTTCGGTCTCCCTGAAAAGTCAGAAGGTGAGGATATTATTTTATTCTTAAACTCCTGGCTTCCTGAAATACTGGACTTAAAAGAGGGTCTATCAAATGGAATTGAGAGAGCACATAGAGCCACGGGAAAAACAATTCCTTCCTCACCTTCTGCACCTCCTAGATCCATATGATACCACGGTATAGAGAAAACATTATCAGTTTCAACAATTGGCTAAGCTTCTGGTGTCATTCAAAGGGGATCCAGCGTCTGTCAGCCTGAGATGACATGCTCGACAAGCCATGCTGCTTCGCTAGAGACGGCTTGCACCTGTCATCCTTAGGCTTTTGAATACTGGCCAAGGCTCTTGCCACCCCCATAGTGCCTTTTTTAGGCAAGGCTCAAAAGACAAACCCACCTCTGTAAATAGCACAAGTAACAAAAAACTGAGGTAATGCTAGTCAATGCCAGAAGTCTAAACCTCAAAATGCACTCACTCGAGGCAATCCTCAATATGGAGAAAATTGATATATGTGCAGTAACAGAAACCTGGTTTAAGGCTCCAGAGAGCACCCCAGCACTACCAGGCTTCAACTCATACCATACATTTTGGCCACAAAACTCGGATCGAAATACAAAAGTTGGGGACGTATCCATATTCATCAAGGATACCCACACTTCCAGGCTAGTGGCACAGCACGCTTCAGAGATCATCCACGTGCAACTAACAACAGGCAAAACTGCAATTCAAACTGTGGCTTGCTACAGATCACCCACCAGGTCCCAGAACCCCCATTCCACATTTCTGGAAACACTGGGAAAAATAAAGGTCCAACCAAACACCCTGATATTGGGTGATTTTAATTACCCAAACATTAACCGGGAGAACTACTCAAGTACTAACTCCCTTGCCCAGCATTTCCTAGAATTTATAAACTCAAACGCCCTGGTCCAACTGGTCAACACCCCCACCAGAGGTGACAACATATTGGACCTGGTCATCACCGACATGGGCGACCGGTGTTCCACACAGGAGGTCAACTCCTTGCTGGTTAGATCTGACCATAATCTAATCACTCTGGATATCCACATTCCGCCCCCACCCCCGGTCAAAGAAACCACCATGAAAAACTTTTCAAAAGCAAACTTCACGTTACTTAAGACCAAGGTGGAAAGTTTCAAAGCCCCCATGTTAAAGGATAATGCTGCCCAAGCTGCAAAATCCTTTACTAATGCACTCTATGGGCACCTACAAGAATGCATGGATTGTGCTATCCCAAGCAAAATCAAGACTCACTCCTCCAAGAAAATGAAACCAGTCTGGTGGACCCCTGCCATAAACAAGCTATACAATAGAAGGTGGAAACTAGTACAGAAAAGAGTAAAATCCCAAGAAGGGAAGACATCCCTGATCAGTATCAGCAAGAAACTACGATCCCTCATAAAATTATCCAAGGCTAGCTTTGAAAGAAAAATTGCCAAGGACTCCAAAGATAACCACAAGACGTTCTTTAGCTATATCAAATCTAAGTGGCAATTCTCAGATCTGCTCAGAGTTAGTGCAGAATGGCACAAAATACAGTGAACCGACCGATATCGCCAACATCCTGACAGACAGGTTCAGTGCAAACTTCACCCCCCTCTCACTCTCAAAAGAGCCCATAACCATACCAGAAGAATATAGTGCCCCTGAAATCACAACCACTTAGGTTAAAACAGCCCTCTCCAAAGCCAGAAACACAGCATCAATGGGACTGGACAGTATCGCAGGCTGCATCCTACATGAGCTCAAAGATGGACTAACCCCTCACCTAAACACACTGTTCAAACTCAGCCTCTCCACAGGTTACATGCACATAGAGTGGCGCACAGCAATGGTTATTCTGCTACACAAAGATGGAGCCACAACAGACCCTGGGAACTATCACCCTATAAGCTTGAGTAGCTTGGTCTGCAAGGCTATGGAACGCATCATCATGGATCTCATTAACGATATTGGGAGCCTCCATACACTGGACCCTACCCAGTTCGGCTTTGTTAAGGGCAGATCATGCCTCCTAAACCTGGTGGACTTCTTTGAGACAGTTACCAAGGCTATAGACAAGGGAAAGGTGGTTCACACAGCCTACCTAGATCTCGCAAAGGCCTTCGACACCATTCCCCATTCTGGCATTATAGACAAGCTCACCAGCCTGAACATAAACTCCTGCATCACGAGATGGGTTGCCAACTGGCTCATGGACAGAACCCACATGGTAAGAGTTGTGGGAGCTAGGTCTGACCCTAAACTGGTTATAAGTGGCGTTCCCCAGGGCTCAGTCCTAGGACCTCTCCTGTTTGGCATATACTTCTCAGAGGAACAGGCAAGCACAGGAGGTCTATGGCTGACCAAGTTTACAGATGACTACACACTAAGGGCTATAATAGACTCTCCAGCTGACACAGACATCCTCCAAAAGGGTCAAGCTAAATGCCAAAAAGTGCATAGTCATCCCGTTTGGAAAAAACAAAGTACCCACAAACTATCACATAGGTGGTAGCCCCATAAATACGGAAGACGTAATAAGGGATCTCGGGACCCAAGTAGATATTAATCTCTCCTTTGATAATCACATTGCCAAAGTGGTTAGAAAATCCTTCTATGTGGCCCACCTAATCACAAAAGGGTTTGCATCCAGATCAAAAGAGGTCATTGTGCCCTTCTACACATCACTCATCAGACCCATCATAGAGTACAATGCCCCATTTGAGATGTACCTTACAAGACACCTGCAACAGCTGGAAAGACCACAGAAGTACCTCACCAAGAGGATCACTGGCCTCAAACAGATGCCCTATGCAGCTCGACTGAAGAAACTCCAGCTGTACTCGGTTGCATACCGCCTACTCAGAGGTGATCTATGCCTGACATACAAGGCCATGTCCAACCCAGAATTGATGGACATGCAACAGCTGAAGAAAGCCATATCCCCTTGAGCCATATGCTCTAGGGATCTAAACCTCACCACAACAATAAATAGGACATGCTGGAGTGATAGATTCCTGTCCCAAAGACTTCCCATGTTCTGGAACAAGATTCCAATCTACATTAGGCAGAGCTCCTCGCTAACACTCTTCAAGAGATACCTTGATGAATGGATGGGAAACAGAAAGTTTACCCCAGGGATCACTTCAATGACTCTGCTGGACAGAGGCACAGAGAACTAATCTAAGGGGGCAGCGAGAGCCAACACATCCCGGCAAGGCTGATAAATGCCTTCAGGCAGATAGCCTAGTGCCTACCTATGAACCTATAGTAGTTAAATTCCTATCATATCTGGACAAGGATCTTATACTCAAGTCAACATGGAGAAAAAGTCACTTAACTTACAAGCAAAACTAAATAAGATTTGATAATTATTATTCTTGGAGAGTTTTGGAACTTAGAAAGAATACCTGGCCATTGGTAAGATTTCTCAAACAAAACAAAATAAAAGCTCAACTTGTTTACCCAGCAAAAATCAGATTATTCTACTCAAATCACTCGAGAACCTTTAATAACCTTGAGGAAGCAACTTCATTCATTAAAAACAACAATATAATCACTATTCCAGAAGAAATAGACTGGGCAACCTCTTCTACTTTGAAAAGATCTTCTGAAAAAAAACAACTGGTCGGATATGAGAAAGAAGAAACAAAAAATTGATCTCAAAAATGCTGATATTACTAAATCTCTCAAAGCATCAACTAAAACATGAACTTTTTACTAAAAAGTAACAGACAGTATGATTTTTCTTCTGTTTTAATACTATACTGATTTAGCAAATCTGCTTTATCTGTCCTTTCACTCATTCACCATATACTTCACTTATAACTAGTTTAATAACAGTTATTTTCTAATAGCAACAGTTTTTTGTTTTCCTTTTTAGTAGTTTATAGTTTATCAGTAGTCATATTTGCTAATTCCTAGATTATGTTTCAAAGTACTAGTCTATAAAGTTATGTAGGAGCTTTCTTTGCTTGAATGTTTTGGGTTATATATGCGAGTTGTAGCAGTTAAATATCACTGAGCTAGTTTCCGGACTGACTTCTTGGTGTGGATTTTAGCCTTTGTTTCTGATGAGCTACACTTCAGTTAGTTTATCCATTTAAAAAAAAAAGGGAAATTGGTTTCCGTTTCAATTGACTTCTTAGAATGCCTCTTTGTTTGACAACTCTCCCTCTGTGGATGTCTGTGTGTCTGTTGACAGTATCCCTCCACCTCATAGTGCAGGCAGGGGCTGTTCTGCTTCACCTTCAGAAGTTGTCTCCCTCTTGGTTTGCCTGCCACATATGTTGGGCATATGTTTTAAATTATATAAAAATAATGGAAGAGAGGGAATGGAATGGAAAAAATAAGGAAAGGAAAGTCTTTTGCCTGTTATTTGCTTGCTTGTTGTGTTTTGTTGTGTGCGAGACTTACTAGTTCACAGTATGTTGCTTATTAAGGTTTCTGTTGATCACACAGTGATAAGTGGTGTGCACTGAGTCTTGTTGCTTATTCGAGGTTACATTAGTGTAGAGTGGGGAGCATAAAGATGCATTTAAGCATATCTCCTGGTTAGGATATAGGTTAAAAAATAAATGAGCACATGTTAATGTTGGAAGGAAAATGGGGGAAGCAAGGGAAGTGGGCTAGTGGTAAATAATACTGATTATATGGGTATCGCTTGTTTTTATTTAGTCAAATGACAAGCGTTGGATTATACTGCTTGTCTGAGATTGAAACAGAGTGGAATGATGAACATACTGATGCAGTCACGCCTACTTCCTACTTGGGATTCCCTGCCGTCTAGAGAGGCGAACATCAACTAAGGGGATTATGGAGTGCTTGCCCTGATTCCGTTTTTTTCCATTTCAAAATTAGCAGCATTGATATCTCATAATGTGAGTTTATTTAAAACCCCTTCTCTTTCTTGGTACATGGAAATGTTCACTGCATTCATGAGCTTAAGACAGTCTGAATTTTTTCTTTTTTTTCTTTCTTGTTACTTCAGCTGTAAGCTTATCGAAGCAACATATATTGGCAATTAGTCTTTTTTATGTTTTATTTGTTACTGAGTAGATGATGTGGATAAGATGGGGCTAAAGTGAAATTTTGATTGTAAAGAAGTCTGCTTGTACATTTACTTGCTGAGATAGGTCTGGTTTTAGTAGACTTTAAGAGTCATGTTTGAAAGACTGGATATTGATACTGCCATTAACTTTTCTGTGTGTTGGGCTTGGGGTCCAGGTAAATTTCTGTTTCACACATAGTGGCTCTTTTGATTTTGCACTTAAACATTGGCAGAATCTGTTCATTTGCCTAATGATATTTATGAATGGCCATTGTCAAATTTAAAGTTGTGTCCTTACTGAAGTAAGATATACCGTTTTGAGCATGTTGCCTTTAGATTACTTATTTTTTCAGATGTTGAATTGTACAGACATTGTCTGGAGTGTTTCTAGGATTGGATATATATTGGCCTGGTTCTTATGGAGTTCTCTTAACCTCAAGAAACCTACAACACCCTAGCATTATATTTGGAAGTGTTCACATCTGCAAAAGGTGCCAGTGTTATTGTAGCAATGTGTTATCTATTGTTATTTAATATTTTCTTTAACAGAACTTTTTTTTTTCTTTTTGTTAACTGCTCATCATTACTGTTGATATTTCATGCACGGAGCCAATCTATGGTGTTTCTTTGTCTAGGACTGTCTTAAATTCAGGATATTAGGTCTCTGTATAATATATGGCATTTATTTTACCTGCTACAACTTAATCAAGCTAAGTCCTTTTATTTAATCTAAATAACTTAGTTCATAGATTTCCTAGATGGTCAACATACACAAAAATCTCACTTTTGTCAGAAGACAAAGGACATTTTTGTCTCTCATACAGTTATACAAGCCTAGATTTTTCATGGTTGTATTTGTTCGTAATACATGATTTTTCTGGTAAAAAAAGAATCTATAACTAATTATTCTGATGCGAGCCAACCATAGTTGTTATTGACATGGCTATAATGCTTTCAATAGAATATTTTTGATTAGAAAATTTCCAGATACTGTCCCTGGAGACATTACTGTACACGATATATGAGAAGTGTAATAATATTTTTGACATAAGATATAAGATATAAGAGAACAATGTTTTAGATCCTAGTATCCTGCTTGGAACTTAGGTTATTTTTTGATAAGATTAATCCTCTTAATAGTAATGCCTTAGTAATGCTCATTATGAGAATTACTGGAGTTTCAGACATTTAATTGTTATTTCAAACAGTGATTTATCTCTTTAGTTATTCAGGTGATTATGTCCTACTACAATGACCTACAAATGTTTTTTATAGGCATAACTGGTTACCCCGTATACTTCTAACATCTATTTATTATAAAAAAAGATGACTAAAGTCAATATTTTTAATCAGTTATTTTCTTCTCATTACTTGTCATACCAACTTTAATAGTTAAAATTTTAAGAGTAACTCTATTCCCTGCTAGTTTTATTGGTATGATTTTCTATGGAAAATGTAATTATTATACTTAAAATGTCCTGGATACAATGGTATTTGTTAGGCAAAGTATTTGGTTATAGTCTCAATTGATTTTATGTTCGTTCATACCTTGTATCTGATCTAATACTTATAATTGTATAAACATGCTTCTTTTCTTCCTGATTTATTCTTAAAAAATCAAGACGGTATCCAGTCATCCAAATGGATAATACGTTTAAATGGCTTAGTACATTGAGTTGTATTAGACTTACATTGTTCTTGAAAAGATTTAGTTAACATTTTTCATTAACATATATACCTCTATAACCAAGATGAATTATAGGGTTGAACCCAAGCAAACTAACTTAGTGCCTTTTCTTTGTCAACCAACACTTGTACAACTTAACCTCATATTCAATAAGCTACATATTTCCTTAAATGTGAATATATTTGAAAGTATGGAAAATGTCACTACAAATAGTTACTATTATTAGTACATTTATGCACAATGATTATATTTGGAATATTGCTTTTAATTGGAAACACCAGTATACAATTACTACTCCAGCATTCTTATTACACTCATAAATATAATGGCACTACAAATTTAAAAGGCTTCTCTACTGTGAAAAGAATCACAAGGTCTTTTTAGAATTTGAAATTAAGCTACTACTCCTATGTTTGTATCAAGCTACTATACTAGTCTCCAGAATAATTTTAAATTTGATAATTACTACTAAAAGGAACTCTTTACTTTGTAATATGACTCTTTAGTAATCAACACATCCTAATGACCTTCATTAGACATAGGGAATTGATATACTTAATTGTGAATTTATATCCATTTCCTTTTAAATGTGTATATTATTAACTAATCAGTTAATCATCCATAGCAAATACTATTCTTAACTATTAATAATATTTCATCTCCAAAAATTTCAATTTGGGGCTCAAATACGACAATATCTTTCTTCTCTTCTTGTCTGTCATGTGGGAATAATCTGATTGTTCTTTTGGATTAGGAGTGTACTTCTCTCCGTGTTGGTTAATGGGTTTCATTAATTCATTAATTCTTGGGTTATGTATATTCAACTTCTTTTCATCATTCTTTTTTCTGTTTTATTGGCCTAAACTTAATTACCATCCACTGCTTTTATTAGGAAGAATTATCCAGACTTCATTATTTAAATCTAATCCATATAAAAATTACACATTTTCCAGTTTGAAAACATTGAGTCATATACCAACTTCTAATTAACTCACAAGTAAAGTAAATTAAATGAATTTAACCTTACTATCTCTAAATGTTAATGAATTAAATAACCCAAGGAAAATATTTAATCTTTTAAGATATTTAAAATTAAATAAAGCGTAAGTCATTGTTATTCAAGAATCTCACTTTAAATCAAATGATACATTTAATTGGAGTCCACTGGATTATAAACAACTATATCACTCTTCATATAAGAAAAAAACAGAGGAGTTCTAATACTTTGTAAGAAAAATATCAGTATCCCTCAAATTATTTATAATTATGTAGATAAGGAAGGACTCATTACAATTGTAATTATAAGATTTAACAACAGAATATGGACTCTCATCAATACTTACTGGTTTCCTGATATAGGGATAGGAACAGACAGAAATCATTTAGACCTCATTAATAAAGTCCTTAAAGGTAATCTAATTTTTGGAGGGACTTTAATTGCATTTTAGATAACTCGGAGACCACTAATAAAAGACACCTTCATCTTACCCCTATAGGAAAAGCTCTCAAAAACTGGAGTGAAAATTTTAATCTAATTGACACTTATAGTTATAAGGAGAATAATTCATTGCTATATTCTCATAGAGATTATAGATTTGATACCCAAACTAGAATTGACAAAATCTATATTTCACAAGACTTGAGCATGAAAATAATTAATTTTTCTATAATTCTTTGTTCTCTATCACATCATAATTCACTTATTCTAAAATTTGAAATAGAGTTTAAGAAGCTAACTTTTACAACAAGAATACTGGCATATATCACTAAAATAAAACAATTTAAACCTTGGCTATACTCCGAAATACAATACTTTCTAGATACCAACCAGTCAGAACAAACTAATTCAGTAATACTATGGGAAACACTGAAGGCCTATCTATATGGTAAAATCCTTTCATGGTTTAAAAATAAAACAAAAGAATGGGAATCTGAACTTCATAATATTCAAAAACAAATCACAGATATCAATAATGATGACTGAAAAGATTCACTTATAAAGAAAAAAACAATTGAAGTCTTAAAAAAGAAATATAATGAAATATTAACCCATAAAACCAACCTGGCACTAGAAAGGTTAAAAATTGACTCATATTCGATGTCGCCTAAACATATGCACAATCTTGCAATGACAGAAGACAAACCATTAAAAATAATATCATAAAAATTATTCATGAAGGTAAAAATAACAAAGTCTCAGATATTAGTGACATTCTTGAAGCTTTCAAGTATCACTACTCCGACCATCAGTCTAATGATAACCCACAGCTTGATCACTTAGATCTAGATATAAATGTATCTAAAATAAATAAAATGCATGAAAAATTAAACTTAGAAACCCAGAAACAATTTTCCCTTAAGGAAATAGTTGATAAAATTAAAGAAAGTAAAAATAACAAAGCCCCTGGAACTGATGGAATTATAATTGAACTATATAAGATGTTCCTGTTATCAGCTATCTCAATCTTTCATAAACCCTAAGTGAAATACAAGCTCAAAATATAATACCACCTTCATGGAGATGCTCTTTAATCATGCCCATTATAAAGGAAAATAAAGATCCAAAACAATGTAGTTCTTATAGAACAATCTCATTACTTAACAATGATTATAAATGTTTTGTGCCCATTCTCATCAACAGAATTAAAAAATCTTTAACACATATCATAAATGAAGATCAATCAGGATTCATCTGTAATAGATGCACCTATGACAATATTCAAAGAATTTTAATCTTTGTAGACATCTTAAATAGAGCTAATTGTGAAGCCCTTTTAATTGCACTTGATATTGAAAAAGCTTTTGACACACTAAAATGGGATTATCTTTTTAAAGCTCTAGGGGTTTTTGATTTTCCCCCTCATTTCATATCTTTGATAAAAAATCTATATAAAAGAACTTTGCTTATGTGAAACTTGGCCCTTTCACCTTTGAGGCCATTAAAATCAACAAAGGTACTAAACAAGGATGTCCTATGTCCCCCATTTTATTTGATCTAGCAATAGAATTATTTGCTTCTGTGATTCGTCAAGATTCAAAAATAAAAGGTATTGACATATATGGTCAATTTAATTCCAAAATCATGCTTTTTGCAGACAATATTCTTTTAACTTTGAATGTATCAAAATAATCTGTTCAGGAATTAGATAAGCAAGCCAAAAAAATATTTCACAACTCTGGTTTACGTATAAGTGACACAAAATCTAACTATACGGCCTTGAATAAAAAATACAGCACTCATTTAATCTCAAACCACATAATGGGACAACAGGTTGCCTCTATAAATTACCTTGGGATTACATTATGTGATAATATCACCACTACTTTAACTACAAACTATATTAAAATTCTAACTACTTTAAAATTACTAATAGAAAAATGGAATAGATTTTACCTAAAAGTTGAAGATAGACTACAATTAATAAATACGGTACTGCTTCCAAAAATAAACTACATAGCTTATGCTATTCCCATGTTGCAAAGTAAAAAACTATTAAATTACATCAACAAAACATTATTAAACTTCCTCTGGTTTCCAAAAAAAATAGGATTGCCTTCTGTCACCACATTAGACCCTGGGAATTGGGAGGGATTAACTTTCTGGATCTAGAAACGTATATCAAGGTTTCAATATTTAAAATTGCTGTCAATTGGATAGATCCTAATTTTTCTTCTGGTTGGAAATCTCTTCATACTATTATTTTTTAAATGAAAATAAATTAGTAAAAAATCTTGTGCTAAATGATCAATCTAATAAACTCTGGTATATACCATGTCTTAATCTACAATATAATGCGGTGAAGCCCCAATTCAAATTATATAAATTATATTTACAATTCATTTAGATCTTTCATTAACTCTAATATGAATATAAAATTATGGTGGGAGTTGTTAACACCCTTCAGAATCACAAAAAATGTTTCCAATAAAATTCATAACAGTATTTTTAATAATTGGGAATTGAATAATTTTACTTGTTGGCAATATTGTATAAAGGATCTCTCAGTGTTAAACACACAACAAATAAAAAATACATTTGATATTCCAAATTCAGATTGGCTTGTACTCCTAAGGATTTTATCCTTTGCTCAAGAGCTATGCAAGATAATTAATAGTTCTTTCTTTTAAAACTGAACCTAAACTAATATTATGTATTCAAGAAGGGATTTATAACAATTATAATTGGACAAACTTAACATCAAAATTATACAAAATTGTAATAAATTATAAAGTTAACCCAAAACAAAAACTCTGGGATTTCATCATTAAAGGGCATACAATTAATTTATCAACTGAAAATAATGTTAATATACTGTACTCTATCAAACAAACCTCTAATTCACAAGTTTGGAAGATTTTCACATGGACATTTTTGCACAGAGCCTTCTATACTCCCAATAGGATTGTTAAAATGAATCCTTATAAGGTAGGGTTGAGAGGGTGGCCTAATGGTTATGGTGCTTGCCTTACAAAGACAAGGTGCAGGGTTTGAGTCTCATAAGGGATAATTGGCTAGGCTTAAAATGGCTCACAAGGGCAATTAGCCTAGTACTAATCTATGAACCTATGGTACTGTATGGTGGAGATGTTCACTAAGTTGTGAAGCTGATTGGTCCCATATAATTTATGATTGTAATAAAATTAAAAAATATTGGGAGGAGATTAATAATTTCTTACAAGCTACTTTGACTGATTCATTTGTTTTAACTAAGTCTTTGATTTTTTTGAATGTTAAAGAAACAAATGTAATGGATAAAAGTAACTCATACCTCCTTTGGACCACATTAGCAGTTGCTAGAAAATGCATTACAAGAAAGTGAAAATCCTCTTCAAAACTTAATATATGAGAATTCTTGATTTTATTGGAAGAAACTGTGCTATTGGAAATAAAAGTTAAGGAATCAAGAAGTTTTCTTAAAAAATGGACTAACAATCCTTAGAAGAAAATTCTTGCCTTACTGACACACTAAAATCTACCATAATCTCTTTGAACTAGAAAAGAGTGTAATGGATTTGCTTATTAATGTGTAACTACAATTTTAATGGACTGTTCTTCCTTTCATATAGGCCAATTATAAATAATGTATATAATATGTTATATTGTGTTATTTACTAGTCAAATGATTTATATCTATTGTTACTTCTGGAAATTAATATTTTTTTGAATAAAAAAAAGGTATCAGTCCAGTTGGACAGGGAAACATGAAAAATGTTCCAAGCTTATCAACTGATATATAAAAATTAGTGTATACCAAGGTTAGAGATTCCTATTTCTAAAAGACATATTTCCCTCCTCAAAATTGATTACATGTATAGATCTGCAGTCATGGGACTGCATACGTATCTAATGGCCTCACCAGATCCAAACATAGTGAAAGTTTAAAAACATGAAGAGAAGAAGCCTTAAATGACTTCTCCATTTTGTTTAGCAGAAGCATTTTGGTATCAAGTGGGAATGGAAATCAAACCAGAAGTAGATAAAAATCAGACAGCAACTGAATGTGAAAAAAAAAAAAAACAAAAGAAAGAATACAGGGAGAAGGATCAGATGAGAAGGAAAGAAATGTGATAAAGGCATAAATAATGTAGTAAGTACAGAGATCTCCTAGAACAACCTCATGTCAGGAAGAATTTGACACAGTAATGGATAAGCAGAGATGAATTAAAATCAAAAGATGAAAGATTAATAATGACACCTCCAGGATAATGGATTGCATACATGTTGCTTTACAAAGTCCATTGAACATGTGGGAGAAACAGAAAAATTTACGTTCTTTAAAAAAGAACTAGAAACAGTCGCTCATCTTGTTGATGGGTATGGTGCACTCATGGCAGAAAGCCTGTATACTGAAAGGCACAATAATGTGGCAAGACTGTTGCAATGAGGATTATGCAAACACCACAATGTTGAAGCAATTGAGAAGCATTGGAAACATGATCCACTAAACATTGCAGAAACTTCTAAAGTTTATATCACATGGGATCACCCGTTACCGACAAAAAACAGATGCGAAAAAACTAGATGTAGTGGTCCATGAAAAGAAGACAAAAGTAGCATTGATCATTTAAATTGCTGTACCCTGTGAAAACAGTGTCCTTTGTATAGAGACACAAAGTCATAAAATACCAGGATTTGCAGACAGAAATAAGAACAATGTGGAAGAAAGATACCAAGTCAGTTCCGGTAGTAGGAGCAACGTGTCTAGTAAAAAAAAAGAATTTACAGTTGTACTTAGATATGCTATCAGAACATGTAACTCCATATGAATTGCAAGGAATCAGTTCTGGGCACACTGTGGGTGCTGTGAAGAGAACTTTTGGCTAACCTCAAAGACTGAAGCAATACTAATTTCATGCAATTTAATCATACCCTGACTTAGGAACGGAGTCCATTCCATTCATGGTATTAGAAACCCACAAGAATTGAGTAAATTAAACCAAAAGATAAAATATGGAGTCTAAATGGAGAGATGGAATCAGCAAGAAAAGCAAGAAAGGGAGACTAGTATTGCTGGAACTGAATTCATCCTCAAGTCTTGGTGAGTACCTTCATGTGGTGTTTCCATTTTTTGCAAAATTTCACCAAGACATCATTGATATGCAGACTGTATTTTACATATCATGTAAGAGGTAGGTTAAAAAAAATACAGCTGGGTGGATAGGTTCCAGGATAAAAAATGTCCAATCCTGGTGTACACACTGATGCCAGGACTAGAAAAATGGCAGTGCAGATTCCTCAGGACAGGAAAACATTTCTACAATGGGGTTAGGTCAGAATTAGGTAGAAGATGCCCCCCGTGTGGTAGAAGGAAGTAGTAGTTCACAAAAAAAAAAAAAAAAA
Source organism: Protopterus annectens (assembly GCF_019279795.1). Lineage (NCBI taxonomy): Eukaryota > Metazoa > Chordata > Ceratodontiformes > Protopteridae > Protopterus > Protopterus annectens. The sequence continues at coordinate 1,162,852,867 of NC_056733.1, read as the reverse complement.
CACACAAAAACTGATGGGCTAAAAAAAGCCATAAATATAACACAGGGGACTGAGGATAAGGAAAAAATGATGTATTGTTACTATTATGCCTTATGTATTGTTACTATTCTGCATTATGTATTGTTACTATTATGCAAGAAGACCATAATTTCCAGATATAAGATATTCAGAAAGATTAAGAGAGAATTTTCAGGAAAGAAAAATACTTACACAAGAAAAACTGTCAAAAAGCTTCAAATAAAAAATTGAGTTAATTAATAAAACAGATCGATGAATAACATTACACAGATAAAAAATAAACAAACAAACAAAAATGTAGGGCTGCCTAAAAAAAGAAGCAACAGAGGAATTGAAAGTGTAAAAAATCAAGGCCAGAGATTTTTAGAGGTTATAAAAAAGAAAAAAAAACAAAACATGGACATGGGAAAGAAAAATACATCTAATACAGTGCAATATTTATGCAAAGGAGAAAGTCCCCCCCCCCTCAAAAAAAAAAGCAGCTCAGCTCAAAAAATATTTGGATATTTGGATAGAAATATTTGCAAAGGTACCAAGATGTGGAAAATAAAAAGCAAAGAGTTACTGTACTAAAGAGGATTAGTAAGGTAAATGTTAAACATGTAGAAACAGAAGTCATGGATTATCTGTAAAGAAAGACTTTAGTGTAGAAAATCCAGTATAAGCAATATTGCAGCATGATGGAATAATGAATTCCCAGCTTAAAGGGCAGCAAGTAGGGCAGGAGAAGTATGGACATGGGAAATAAAAAGAGATGTGATACGGTATGATATTTATGCAAAGGAGAACGCAAACTAATCAATGCAAAAACACAATTCAAAAAGATAATTAAAGAAAAATATAGTCAAAGGCACCTAGACATGGAAATCTTAACCATATAAAAATAATAAAACAAAGTGGAAAAGCAGAAAATATAATTCGTAAGGAAGAAGTTAATCAAATAGAAACTGAAATTATGGATTTTCTGAGATGCAATGTATTATTTAGTGTAGAAAATCCAACACAGGTAATGTCACAGTATGATGAAATGATGAGAATCCCAAATTAATGAGAAACAGTGAAGCAGGAGGCATCTGTAGACTTGCCAATGGGGGATGCTCTGGAGCCTTTTGTAGGAGACTAGTACAAAAGTTTAGCTGAAGTTGCACAGCCAGGGAAGGAACAGGAAACAGTGGCAACTCTGACAAAAGCAATGTTGTGGAGTGATAGGCCAATGAGTTCACATATAAAGGAGCAGCAAATGAAACAGGGTGCATCTGAAGAGGATATGTAATGGGAAAATGTCCCAGAACTTTCTGTGGAATACGCACAGGAAATGGAGAGCAAAGAAGGTGCAACTTCATTTAATAGAGGAGAATAAATATATTATGATAGATGAAAGAAATAGCTTACAGAAAGGAAATAAGGCCCAAAAAAGTTAGAGGTCTGATAAAGCAGATGAACACAGTAAATTAGGGCTATTAACAGTAATTCTTGTGATATAACATAAATAAATAGGATATACTACTGTGCAGATACATTAATAAAAGATAAAGTCTTACCCTAAAACATAGGGAAATAACTCAAAAAAAGGGAAGAAATAAAATGGAGGCATCAAACAGAGAAAACTATACAGCAATTAAGTCAAGAAGTATCCTTACTAGAAGAATAAAGAAGAGGGAACAATATCATCAAAAATGCTTAGAAAGACAGATGTGGTCTTTTATCTAAGTCTTGGAGACATGTGGACCTGTGAGTAACTATTTTAATTATTTCATACATTTATAGGTTCATAGGTGATTACTAGGCCAATGGCACAATGGCACAAGAGCCTTTACAAGCCTAGCCAAAAAAATCCAGGTTATGACAATATTAAATCTTAATTCACCAGATATGAGATAGGGTAGTATCAGGGTAGTGGGTCTTTGGGTTGTGGGGCCCTGAGTCATTTTACAGACTGCCTGTCTCCATAAATGTTGCTTAAATATTCAAATTGCCCTAAGTGACCTGTTCTTTCTACTTTTCTGCTCTGTTCTATCTGTTTGCATTTTTAAGTTTGTTCTAGGACTTTAGTCTTGTATTTTAAACAGCAGTTATGCTTTTATAGTCTGTTTATCTTTTATCTGCTTTAAGTTGCATTCTGTGTCTGCCCAATCCCACAGTAACACATTAAGTGAAAGTTTCTGAAAAAGCTCCAGTATTTGATTGGCTTACCTCTAGCCAGCTCCTATTTCCAGCACAGGGCTAGCTCTACCAAATGTCTTTTATCCAATACTTGGAGAGGTGTAGAACTGTAAATTACTAGCTTTTCAAAAAAAAAAAGAAATAATTAAATTATTTTAATTAAATAATTGAGTTACACTTAGTGACCTGTGTGGTAATACTACTTTGTATTTTTCCATCTGTTTGCATTTTTAAGTTTGTTCTGGGATCTTAGCCTTATAGGTTCATAAGTTCATAGGTTGGTACTAGGCTATCAGCCCTAGGGCCTAAACAAGCCTAGCCATAACACTTCCCTGGCTATTTCTTCCCACAATATTTACTTCCCTGGACACCTGTCTAGCAGGGCGACTGACGTGATCCCCGGGGTGAATTTCCTATCTCCCATCCCATCCAATCATCAAGGTTGCTTTTGAAGAGGACCAAAGAGGAGCTCTACTTGACATGTATGGGCAGTCTATTCCAGAGTCTGGGGAGTCTCTGGGTCAGGAACCTATCCCTCCAGCATGTTTTGTTCATTGTGATGAAAAGGTTTAGATCCTGAGAGCATGTGGCTCTGAGGGATTGGGATTTCTTTAAGTGTAGCATAGGTTCATAGGTTCATAAGTAGGTACTAGGCTATTGGCCCTTGGGCATATATAAGCCTAGCCAAAGGTACCCTGGCTTTCGCCACCCAAGAAAATTATTTTCCTGTGCCACTGTTGAACAGAGCCACAGAAGTGATCCCTGGGGTGAATTTCCTATCTCCCATCCAATCATCAAGATTTTTCTTGAAGAGCGCTAATGAGGAGCTTTGTTTGATATAGATAGGTAGTTTGTTCCAGAGTATGGGAAGTCTCTTGGACAGGAATCTATCCCTCCAGCATGTTCTGTTTATTGTGGGGACAAGGTTTAGGTCCCTATCTCATAGGGATTGGGATTTCTTTAAGTGGAGCATGTCTAAAAGCTCTGGGTTTGGCATAGCTTTGTGTGTTAGGCAGAGATCGCCTCTGAGTAGGTGATATGCAGCGGAGTAAAGCTGCAGTTTTTTGAGACGGTCTGCATAGGGCATCTGTTTGAGGCCGGTAATCCTCTTTGTGAGGTATTTCTGTGGCCTTTCTAGTTGTTGTAGATGTCTTGTGAGGTACATACCAAAAGGGGCATTGCACTCTATAATGGGTCTAATGAGTGATGAGTAGAGGGGAACAATGACCTCTTTTTTCCTGGATGAGAAACCTTTTGTGATGAGGTGTGCCACGTAGAAGGATTTCCTGACTACTGTGGTGATGTGATTATCAAAGGAAAGACTACTGTCCACCTGTGTCCCAAGGTCTCTTATCACACTTTCAGTGTTAAGTAGACTACCTATGTGGTAGTTCATGGGTACTGAGTTTTTCCAAAAGGGATGACAATGCACTTTTTGGCATTGAGCTTGAGGCCATGGCTTTGACACCAGGCATCTGTCTCAGTGAGGCCCTTTTGTAGGATGTCCACATCTTTTGGAGTTTTGATTCTGGCTCCAAGTTTGCAGTCATCTGCGAACTTTGTTAGCCAAAGACCTTCTGTGTTGGCCTGTACTTCAGAGAAGTAGATACCAAACAGGAGAGGACCCAGGACTGAACCCTGTGGTACTCCACTTTTCACTGGTCTGAAGTTGGATTTGGAGTCTGCTACTTTCAGTGTGGGTTCTGTCAGTGAACCAGTTGGCAACTCATCTTGTGACATAGGGATTTATACCTAGTTTAGTGAGTTTATCTATAATTCCAGAGTGGGAGATGGTGTCAAAAGCCTTGGCAAGATCTAGATAGGCTGTGTGAACCACCTTACCCTCATCTACAGCTTTGGTGACTGCTTCAAAGAAGTCTATCAGGTTTAGGAGACATGATCTGCCTTTTACAAACCCGAACTGGGTGGGGTCCTGAGTTTGGAGGTTACCAATGTCATTGTTTATAAGTTCCATGATGATAGCCTTGCAGACCAGGCTCGTTAGGCTAATGGGGCAGTAGTTTTCAGGGTCTGTGGTGGCTCCCCCTTTTTGGAGTGGGATAACTGTTGCTGTGCGCCATTCAGTGGGCACAAAGCCTGAGGTGAGGCTATGATTGAACATGGTACTTAGGTGGGGTACCAGTTGTTTCTGTAGTTCATGTAGAACACAGCCTGGGATGTCGTCAGGTCCCATGGATGCTGTACTCTTGGCTTTGGATAGTGTGTTTTTTACCTGTGCAGCCGTGATTACAGGAACTTTGCATTCTTCTGGTATAGAGATGGGCCCTTTAGGGGATGTTAGGGGGGTAAAGTTAGCACTGAACCTATGTGCCAGGATGTTGGCAATATCAGTTGGTTCTGTATATTTAGTGCCATTGTGCTGTAACTCAGAGCAGATCTGAGTGTTGCCATTGAGATTCTTGACATAGTTATACGATGCTTTGTGGTTGTCTTTAAATTCAGTGGCGATTTTGTTTTCATAACTAGCTTTGGAGGATTTTATGAGGGATCTCAGCTTCTTACTGAGGCTGACCAGGGAGTTTCTCCAATCATGGGATTTTACTCTTTTTTGCAACAGTTTCTTTTTTCTGTTGTAGAGTTTTTTTATGGCAGGGGACCACCAGATTGGCTTCCTTTTTTTGGAGGATAGCATCTTGGTTCTGTTAGGGATTGCATAATCCATGCACTCATGTAAGTGCTTATAAAGTGCATTTGTGTAGGATTCAGCAGTCATACCTCTATTGTCTGTCAGCATGGGTGTCGTAAAGTTTGCCACTTCTGTCTTTAGAAGCGTGAAGTTGGCTTTGGAGAAATTTTTTACTGTGGTTTCCCTAATGGGGGGAAGGGGAGGGATGTGGATGTCTAGGGTGATTAGCTTGTGGTCGGATAAGACCAACAAGGAATTGGGTGTGTGGTGCAAGTCTCTTTTTCCTCTCTTGACTGTCTGTCCAGTCTTGGGTGGGTGAGAGTTGGCTTTGAAAGAGTTTTTGTATATAAGTATCTCTCATAGTTGGTGGTCTCACAGGTTGTGTTGTTGGGTGGTGTGAGCATGGGCATGAGGTGCCCAAGCCCCCCACATTCATCAGATATCAGATAGAAAAGAGAAACAGGGGAAGATACGGGAAGACATGCCTCTTACGAGCCTATTGTTACATAGAAAACTGTTTCACAGTTAGTGTGAGGGTAGTTAGAGTAATAAGATTTGCTTACAGTGTGCTTACAATAAGTTCTGAACAAGTGCTGAGCTCCAAAGAAACAGACGAAAGTAAAAAAAAAAGAAACGAGTTTCTAAGAAAAAAAATTAAGTAGAAAGAAACCAACAACAACAATTAAGCTAAATAGAAAGCCACAAAAAGTCTGGGACACAGCAAATCTATTATCAGGACCAGACTACCCACAAAGGCAGCAATCTACAAGCTATCTATTTTAATTACAGACAAGCGCAAGGAAGGACAGGAAGTAAGCTTTGTGAAGTAAATACGAAGAAATAGCTAGGAATTTGGAAGTAAATACTGTGGGAAGAAATAGCCAGGAATTGTTATGGCTAGCATGTCCAAGCCCCTGGGTTTGACAGCCTAGTATTACCATGAGATCCAACTCTGAGATGATTGATGGCCTTTAGTATTTGAAGCAGAGATGATCTCTGAATAGATGATTAGATGATAGAGTATAGCTGGAGTTTTTTATTTCTGCATAGGACATCTGCTTCTAGATGGTTGAGATTCTTTATTTGTGGGTATTTGCAACCTTTCATAATGTTGTCAAAGATACAGATGACACATGACATACAACAGGCATCTGATGAAATAATGTTAGTGATGGTGAGATGAGATAGAAATGACTCCTGATCTTCTGGGTAATGAAATATAAAGAGGAGAGAGGTGTGTCCCTGTGTCCCCCTAAATCCTGAATCTTGTGGGTCAATGGTGTGTGCCCACCTGTGGTAACCACAGAAGTATCTTTTTTCCCCACTTTTTGTAACTATAATTGCCACCTATGTGGCAATTTCAGAAGCATAATTTTTCACCAAGCATCTTTAACTGTACATTTGTTTGTATTGTTCCACAGCCCATGGCTCTGTAAGATTCTCTGTAGTTTCTCCATCTTTCATTTGTTTGTTAGCCATTGAGGATTCTTTATGTGGCATCTACCAACAGAAGTAGATGCCAAACAAGAGTGGTCCAAGGTCTGAGAGAGAAGTAGCTCCACTTTGTCACTTGTCTGGAGCTGGATTTGGAGTTGGCTACTTTGTCCGAGGGGGTCTGATCAGAGTCATTGGCAACCATCTGTGATGTGGTGGTCAGTTTGCCAGCTTAGTAAGTCTATCTGTGGAGTCCAGAGTTGTCGCAGGTGCTGGAAGGCAAGGTCAAGATCCAGTTGTTGGGTGGCCTGCTTTAAGGCCCAATCAGGTGAGTGAGCCTTGTGCAAGTCCAGTTTTAGGTTCAGAACAGCCTTACGCGGCCGGCAAACACTCACTGGGTGGGGTCCAAGGTTGGAAGGCTCTTTTGTTTATAAATTAGATGAGAATACATTCCATGGCCTTGCAGATCAGGCTGCCAGACTGATAGGGTGGTAGTTCCCAGGATCCATGGTGGATCCCCCCTTGTGGAGTGGGATAACTGTAGCTGTGCACCACTCAGTGGGCACAAAGCTTGATGTGAGGCTATGATTAAACATGGCACTTAGGTGACATGCCAGTTTATTTTGTAGTTCATGTAGTACACAGCCCAGGATGTCATCTGGTCCCATGGATGCTGTATTCTTAGCTTTGGAGAGCGTGGTTTTACCTTTGTGGTCATTATTACCGGAATTTGGCAATCTTTCGGTATTGAGATGGGTCATTTAGGGGGTGGGGGGGTGAAACTGGCACTGAATCGATCTGCCAGGTTATTGACAATATCCTTGGGAGCAGTATATTTAGTGTCATTCTGTTGTAGCTCAGAGCAGATCTGAGCATTGACATTTAGATTCTTGACATAGCTATAGAATGCCTTGTGGTTGTTTTTGGAATCTTTGGCAATTTTATTTTCATAACTAGTTTTGGAGGATTTTATGAGGGATATCCGCTTCTTACTGAAGCTGGTAAAGGACTTTTTTGCATCCTGGGATTTTCCTCTTTTCTGCAACAGTTTCTTCCTTTTGTTGTAAAGTTTGTTTATGTCAGGGGACCACCAGATTGGCTTCCTTTTTTTGGAGGAGAGCGTCTTGGTTCTATTTGGGATGGCACAATTCATGCACGAGTGGATGTGCTTGTACAGTGCCTTAGTGTAGGATTCAGCAGTCAGACTTTCAGATCCTGTCTGCATGGGTGTCATGAAGTTTGTCACTTCTGACTCGAGTAGCATGAAGTTATCTTTGGAGAAGTTTTTTGCAGAGGTTTCCTTACTGGCGGGTGGGGAGGGATGTGGATGTCAATGGTGATTAGCTTATGGTCAGACCTGAACAATGAGGGAGTGACCACAGTTGTGGAGCATCGATTTCCCATGTTGGTAATGACCAGGTCTAAGATATTGGAGCCCCTGGTGGGAATATGGATTAGTTGATCCAGGACATTGGAATTTATGAATTTCAAGAACCATTGGGCAAAGGTGTTGGTACATGAGTAGTTTTCCCAGTTAATGGCAGGGTAGTCAAAAGCACCCAGTGTTAGGGTGTTTGGTTGTATCTTAATATTTTCCAGTATGTTTAGAAAGGTGTAGTGAGAATCTTGGGGCATGGTAGGGGATCTGTAGCAAGCTACAATTGGGATTGCAGTCTTATCTAGTGTTAGTTGCACCTAGAGAATTTCAGACGCATTGTGTTGGGCAACTAGCCTGGGGGTGTGAATATCCTTGGTGAATATGGACACTCCTCCACCTTTCGTGTTTTGGTCCTGGTTTGGCGGCCAAAAAGTGTGGTAAGAGTTGTAGCCTGGTATTGCAGGGGTGCTCTCTGGAGCCTTGAACCAGGTCTCAGTTACTGCACAGATATCAATGTTCTCCATATTTAGGAGTGCCTCAAGAGAGTGCATTTTGAGTAGCATTACCTTAAGATTGTGCATGCTTGTACCTGTTATGGTGGTGGTTTTGTCCTTTGAACTTTGCCTAAAAAAGGCGCTATAGGGGTGGCAAGAGCCTTAGCCAGTAATCTGAATCCCAGGGGCGACAGGTGCATACCATCTCTGGCAATGCATCGTGGTCTGTCGGTCATGTCATTCCAGGCAGACAGATATTGAATCCTCTTTGAATGATACCAGAAGCTTAGCCAATTGTTGAAGTCAATCATTTTGTCCTTATACTGTGGTATCTTTCTGGGCAAAGGCAGGATGCTACTCAGGGCTAGGGTCATACCTGCCTGGGCCACATGATCTGAGAGCTCTTCCATGTCTCTTTTCATGTAGTCCAGGGAGGTACGTCCCAAGTCATTCACTCCAACATGGACAATGATAGACTCATATTTGTACTTGTTGTGGAGTGATTTGAGTGCATGCGTTATGTGGCAGATCCTGGCACCTGACAGGCAGCTGACTGTAATTTTTTCCTTGTTCAGCCTGGTGAGTGGGACATCAGTGTACCTGACTATAGAGTCACCTATGACTAAAGTGTTGGGTATATTGTCTTGCCTTAGGGGCTGTGGTTGGGTGCCACACTGGTGTTGTGAGCTATGTGACACTTTTGTTGTGATTGGTGTTTGTTTGCATTTCAGCTTTGGGGGTCCTTGTTGCTTGGATAGGTTACTGTTAAGGGCCTTCGCATATGAGGGTTTAGTGTTGCTATGTGAGGGTGTTGGTGGTGTGGGTTTAGAAGGGCTATGTGTTGCTTGAGGTGTAGTGCTGGTGTTAACCTTCTCTTCTTAACTGTCTAGCACAATCTTGGGTGGAGAGAGCTTTGCTTCCAGTTTGGCTATGTAAGTGCATCTCTCACAGGTTGTAGTGTTGGGTGGTAGGAGGAGAGGCTTGTCTGCATGCATGAGGCAATTTCTGCATTGCCCCAGTATGCCCAGATTCACCAGGTGGACAGGAAAAATCACTGGAAGCTGACCCTTGGACATGCCTGGTTTTCTGCTTTTTTTTGTTAAGTACAAGAGCTGTTTTCCCTTACCTTATCAAAGTACTTTGCAATTATATGATGTTTGGTGTCTACAATTAATTTTTCCTTATTAACAAGGAGAGCTGGATGCTTGTATCAGTTTAAGGCTTCCTAGTGCTTTCCAGCAGGTTTTAGAGCAAGTGCTAGTCACAGGGATGCTTAAAGGTAAGATGAAAAAAAATGGTTTATCCTAAACACTGCAGTGTGCACTAGAGGAGTAAAGTAGGTAACTTAAGTTTTACCTGTCTATAAAGTTAATTTTTAGTCAAGAGTCACTATTTTTAAAACAGTAAAATAGAGTGAAAGAGGGTGGTCACTTTTTTATTCTGGTACTATGGAATACAGTAGGATGGCCAATAAATTTAAATAGTTGAAGGGGAGTGATTTCACAAAATTATAATTTTGTGCTTACTCACACAAGCCAGTAAAAGCAGAGAGGAAATGAGATATATTGTCAAATTAACATAAGAGGAAGACAACTAGAAAGGCAGTGGTGTTTAAGAACACAACAGTAACTGGGTGGGATGGTGGGGAAAAACATTTCTGCCTGACTCACAAGAGACAAAGCTGTGGTCTCTTTTCAAGTTTTAATATGCAGTTAAAAGCAGAATATAAGTAAAACACAAGGTTAAGAAAACAAATCACAGTATTCAAAATAAAAATAGTCAATAAAGTAATATAAAATACAACAAATAAAAAGCAAAGTAACCTTTCTTTCACTGCAAAGTGTAGCAGAATCTGGGTAAGCCTTTCTAGTAAAGCTCTGAAATGTTTAATTTTCCTCTTAAATTGAAGGTTTAGTTCCTAGCTCCAGCCCCTCAGTTCGCAGATGATTAACCTTAACTAACCTGTTCTATCTTATGTGTGAGTCCTTAATTGATCTGTTCTGATTTCTGCCTGGCTCACAAGAAATAGAGCTGTGGTCTCTTTTCAAGTTTTACTATGCAGTTAAAAGCAGAATACAAGTAAAACACAAGGTAAAGAAAACAAATCACAGTATTCAAAATAGAAAAAGGCAATAAAGTAATACAAAATACAACAAATAAAAAGCAAATTAACCTTTCCCTCACAGCAAAATGTAGCAGAGTCTGGGTGAGCCTTTCTAGTAAAGCTCTGAAATGTTTTATTTTACCCCTTAAATAGAAGGTTTAGTTCCTAGCTCCACCCCTCAGTCCACAGATGATTAACATTAACTGACCTGCTCTATCTTATGTGTGAGTCCTTAATTGATCTGTTCTGATTTCTGCCTGACTCACAAGACACAGAGCTGTGGTCTCTTTTCAAGTTTTAGCATGCAGTTAAAAGCAGAATACAAGTAAAACACAAGGTAAAGAAAACAAATCACAGTATTCGAAATAGAAAGAGGCAATAAAGTGATACAAAATACAACAAATAAAAAGCAAACTAACATTTCCCCTCACAGCAACTTGTAGCAGAGTCTGGGTGAGCCTTTCTAGTAAAGCTCTGAAATGTTATATTTTACCCCTTAAACAGAAGGTTTAGTTCCTAGCTCCACCCCCTCAGTTCACAGATGATTAACCTTAACTGACCTGTTCTATCTTATGTGTGAGTCCTTCATTGATCTGTTCTGATTTCTGCCTGACTCACAAGACACAGAGCTGTGGTCTCTTTTCAAGTTTTAATATGCAGTTCAAAGCAGAATACAAGTAAAACACAAGGTAAAGAAAACAAAGCACAGTATTCAAAATAGAAAAAGGCAATAAAGTAATACAAAATACAACATTTATTTTACTTAATGTATTTTAATTAGCAGTTGTGGGAATACTGTTTTTCTGCATTATTCTGCACTTCTATTTCCACAAGAAGAATTACTTGTAATATCTATCCATTTATATGTTAAACCCTGCTGGCAATAGTCTTGTAGTTTAATTCATTCATGCAGAACTATGTAATGCCAGATTTTGAGCCTTAGTCATTTATTGTTGCTCTTTCCCCATAATAAGTGTTACTGTTAAATTTCTGCATACTTTGGTGTCTTAAACTATACTAGAAGTTTGTGCTTCAGTGTTCTTATATTCTACTTATCTTTACCTGCTTAAAGTTGAGTTCTGTGTCTAATCCACCCCTTACTAACACATTAAGCTAAAGTTTCTGAATGAGATCCAATAGTGTCTTTAATTGGATGCCTCTCTAGCTAGCTTGCTTGTTCTTCCCAATCCTCCCACCCTTTTGCTGCTGGTGTTTTGTAATAAGGCTGTCTCTGGCCTCCACTCCTTATGATAATCTGATTTCCAAAGTTGTTCACTCCCCTCTTTCATTGTTATTGACTGTTGTATAAGCTATTTAGGTACTCTTCCCACTCATTTTCCACAGATCCACAATACTGAGTGCCCACCCAGCAAACCAGTATTACTCTTGTGTAAACCTCCTTTACTACAAATTGCCTCCTGTTCATTTTCCAGGAGCACACCAAAGCTTGGAGACCTAGCCTGCATTCCAGAAGTCTTTTACTTGTATCCAGTGCCATCCCAGCAAAATTAATTACTGCTGATTGCCAACTCACACTTAAGTTGTTTTAAGTGATCTCTACTGTTTCCTGCTTTTGTGTGTACATTTCATTGATCTTTTTCTTTGTAAAAAATGCTCTTCCTCTCCCTGTTACTGCTGTAAGATTATCTTGAACTAGCCTTCAGCAAGGGATTTCCAGATACTTAAGTGTTCTGTGGTAGCATTGCACTTGTGGGCCTCTTCTACTGTGTTTTTACATTAGGCGGACTGTGTTTATTCCTTTTGTGGCAGGAGGTGTTTGTCTTGTCCGTCTGGGTTGGGAAATACACAAAATGACTCATAGTGTGGTAATCTTGCTGACCAGGGAGGACTCATTAGTTAGTTTTCTCTTTTTCCTCCGATGCTTAAATTTTCTGCACTTGTGTATGCTAGCAGTGCCCTGTATAGCATCAACCACCTAGAAAGAGCGTTTCATAAAACTGTACCCTATAAAGCAGCAATATAGCACAAATACCTTGTGTACCAACAAGTTAGAGCAACTTGTTGGGAGTCAAGTGGCAAAACCTACAGATTTAGTAGAATTCAATATTGTGTAAATATTAGCATGATCTGCTCCAATAAAGCACCCTTAACAGCCTTCGAACACCTATACACCACCCCCTAGTAGCTCACAAATCAAAGAGTTACATAATGACACTGTAGGCTAAACTCTTGCATACAGGTGCACATCAGGTTGTCGAAACCACACATGCAACACCCACCTCACACAGTACATAACATACACACATAGACTAGCATATGCTGAGGCACTTAAAAGCAATCTTCCTGAACAACAAAGATTACCTAGATCCCTGTTTTGTCTCAGCAAGCCCAAAGGTACTCAGGAAAAACACCTAACATCACACATACTGTCAGTCTCAGTGGAGCCCTAAACACAAAGCTCCTAAGGCAAGCAAACACACTTCCCAGGACTCTGATCATAGGGAACTCCATTGTAAGATATACTGATGCCCCTTTAATCAAACTGGACAAGGAGAAGATAAATGTTAGTTGCTTATCTGAAGCCAGAATCTACCCAATCACTCACACACTCAAGTCATTACGGCACAGGTACCAATATAATTTCACCATAGTCCATGTAGGTGTAAATGACCTGTGGTGTACCTTGCTAGACTATTTGAACACAGACGTTATGGAGTTCTCAGGCCATGTGTATCTAGCTGGTATGAGCCTGGCACTGAGCAGCATATTACCATCACCAAGGATGATGCCACAATATGAGCAAAAATGATTGAGTCAACAATTAGCTGTCTTTCTGGTGTCATTCTAAGGGGACCCAATATTTGTCAGCTTGGGAGGATATGGTTAAAAAGACTGCATTGCTTTACTAAGGATGGTTTGTTCCTCTCCCCTTTAGGGTTTTGAATACTGACTAAAACTTTATCCACTCCATAGTGCCTTTTTGAGGCAATGGCAATTTGACAAAACTGCTGACATAGCAAAATCAACTCACCTGAACCTCAAGATCTGATTGCTCAATGCCAGAAGCCTTAAAAAAATAACATTCCATCCAAGCACTCATCATGCTCAAGAATACAGACAACTGTGCAGTTAGTGAGACATGGTTTAAAGCAGCAGGGAGTACCCCAACAGTGCAAGGTATCAGTGGCTTCCAAACTTTTAGATCAGTAGCTGCACAGACAAGAGCTAAAGGTGGAGGTGTCTCAATATACATCAATAACAAGCATACCTCTATAGTAGTCAAACAAGATGACATGCTGGAGTTCCTCCAAGTGCAAACACCATAGACAAAATCCCGTATCATATCATAACCAGATATAGGTCACCCACCAGGTCACAAGAAGCACAGTATACATACTTGGACCTACTGGAGACAGTTACCATTCAACCTAACATTCTACTCGTGGGAGTCTTTAAATACCCCTCTATAGATGGGAATCCTACACAGCCTCAAATCTACAGGCATTAGAGATTCCTGGAAATCATAAATACAAACACCTTGACCAAATAGTGAATATGCCTACTAGAGGCTCCAACATACTGGACCACATGCTTACATAGATGTCTCATCCTCTGTGGTGAGGTCTGACCATAAAACTGTCTCATTTGAAATTAGAATCTACTCTGTAATCCCTATGAACTATTCCAAGGCAAATTACCATTTAAGTGATAGATACTCAAAATTCCATGCACTTCCTGAATTGCTGTCAGAATTTCTGCACAACCATGTCAATGGCTGCATAGAGTCTGCTGTACCTACCAGAAGTAAGTCCAAGACTAGAATTAGAAACAAAAACACCAGGTGGCATCCCAAATTAAACTGGATATACAACAAAAGAAAAAAATGGCAAAAATCAGGAAGGGTAATTCCCATAAAGATAGAAAGTCTCTCATCCAAGTAAATAGGCAACGAAGAGGGGTAATTAGGTCAAGCAAAGCCACCTTTGAGGTTAAGACAGCCTCCCTGTTGAACGATAACCATAAGGCCTTCTACAGCTATGTCAGAAACCTCAAGGGTGGCACATGGCAATGTGCTGAACTAGTTGTTAATGGTATCACACTCACTGAGCCTTGTGACATAGCAGACAAATTCAGTTCCAAATTTACCCCCCCCCAACCAGGAGCGGCCTTAGGTCAACTGGTGCCCTAGGCAAAAGGGCTCCACGGCACCCCCACCACACCACCTGGTGCCCCCATCCTGGTCTACCAACCCCAAATAAATACTGGAAAAGCGCCCCTGCTAGAGTGGCACTCTAGGCGGCCGCCTAGTTGGCCTATGCCTTAGGCCGGCCATGCCCCCAACCATCCACTCAAAAATACTCTCAACCATAACCCCTCCAGCTATAATTAAGGAGCAAGTACTGACTGCACTCACTAAAGCTAAGAACATGGCCTCAGTGGGCCCTGATAACCTCTTGGGATGCCTCCTGATTAGTATAAAATATGACATATCAGGATCTCTGGGTTCATTATTTAACTATAGTCTTACAACAGGCTTTGTGCCACATGAATGGAGTACTGCAATGGTCAACCCCCTTCATAAGGGAGGACCTTCAACAAATCATGGAAACTACAGACCCATTAGTCTGATTAGTCTTATTGGCAAAGCCATAGAAAGAATGATCATGGAAATTACAAACAAGGACATCGGAGACCTCCAGACACTGGATGCATCCTAGTTTGTCTTTGTCAAAGGAAGATCACAGTTGCTGAATCTGGTGGACTTCTTCAAAAAGATCACTAAGGCACTGGATAAGGGAAAGCAGTGCATACTGCCTACCTAGATCTAGCTAAATAATTTCATACAATACCCCACTCAGGCATTGTCAACAAACTAATGTAACTAGGTATAACCCACTTTATAACAAACTGAATAGCTAGCTAGCTCACTGATAAGACCCAGGAGGTTAGAGTCAGTGATCCCACCTCCACAAACATGCTGGTCACCAGTGAAGTCCCACAGGGCTCTTTGCTGGGCCCACTCCGCTTTGGCATCTACTTCTTAGATTTCAAAGCCAATGTCAGAGGCCTTTGGCTGACCAAGTTTGTAGATGATTGCAAACCTGGAGCAGTCACTGAATTCCCTCCAAAATTAGAACACTGTTTAGGAAAGTCTAATACAGACAACTGCTTGATGCCAAAGCAATGGCTTAAAACTTAGTACCAAGAAATGTATTATAGTACTACTTGGGTAGACTACCACCATGGGTAATGATGTCATCAATAAAGCACCATTAAAAGTTGGTGCACTAGGGATATGGGAACTCATATAGACAGTAACTTAGCCTTCGACCAACATGTGTCCAAGGTTGTAAGAAAATCCTTCTTTGTTTCTCAACTTATAAGCAAGTGTATGGCATCTAGGTCAAGGGAGGTCATCACAGCACTGTACTCTGCCCTCATCACACCCATCATAGAGTATAATGCCTACTTTGGTATGTACCTGACCAGACACATGCAGCAAATGGAATGTCCAAAAAGATTCCTTACAAAAAGAATACAGGGAGTAAACATAATGTCCTACATTAATTACCTAATAGCCCTGTCTCTTCATTCGATGTCACACAGACTTCTAAAAGGTGATCCTTGCCTGGCATACAAGCATCATTTGACACTGTTTTGATGAGTCTTTTGCACATCTGCAAAGCAAAAAGCATCAGAGCAACTAGATTAAAACACTTAAATTTGGCTTGTGACATAAATAGGACATGTTGGACAGACAGATATTGTCACTCATCTTGTTTTACCATTGAAGACAAACAGGCGGAGTAGTTTGTTTATATGCTATATTACACAGAAACACATCAGGATGGACAGCAGCAGTTCAAAATATAAACAAACTGATTAACTGACAGACTACACAGACATACATTGCATCTCAACAGCTTACTACAAAATGGCAGTCAGGCTCACACGTGCTCAGTGAGGTGGCGTAATGGCTAAGGTGTTTGGCTTACAAATACAAGGTGCAGGGTTTGAGTCTCACAAGGGATAATTGGCTAGGCTTAAAATGGCTCACAAGGGCAGTTAGCTTAGTACTAAACTATGAACCTATTTATACACTTGTGCAAGCTCCTAGAAAGATTCTTAAAGGTATACATACATATTGCTCTACATCCTCCCTCTTTAGTGAATTGCCTACAATATAAAGGCATTTGAAAAGAAACATGCAATTGTACAGGCAATAAGAAATAAGCACAACATTCATGTCCAAGTTGCTATGTATCTGCAACATTGTCTGGAAATGCAACCTGATCTAGTGATACAGCAATTAGAACTGGGTTTAGCAACAGAGACGGTCATTGATGAGTAACTTGCTTCAGGAATTTCAGGATTTTTCTCAGGAACAGGGATATTTACTGGAACATCCTCTGGACCTGGAACGCTGGATAACTCACTCTGATATATAGAGTCTTTCTCTCAGGTATGACACTGCAATACAGGCTCAGACACCAACACCAAATGTTTCCATTTCCACCTAAATTCTGCTCCCTGTGATTCCACAATGTACAGTCTCAGCTCTGGACAAACATTTTTCACAACTCTAATCCGATCAAAACCTTTGAACGTCTACATCCTCACTATCTCCCCTTTTTGTAATTTATTGAGTGATTTGCTGAACTTATCATAATAGGACTTCTGAGATAAGCACTTCTTCAACAGATTGGCTTTCACTGAGCTGTTGTTATTAACACATGGACCCAGTAATGTACTAATAATTGGTAGTGTGGTTCTGGTTTGTCTCGTCAGAAGTCTCTGTGCAGGTGAACCAAGATGTTTATCATAAGGGACATTTCTGAGATTCAAGAAAACATCTCTATTGTCTCATTTTGACTTCTCTAGTAATTGTTTCACACTTTGAACTGCACGTTCTGCTAAACCATTTGACTGTGGGTACTCAGGGCTACTTGTGAAATGAGTAAAATCCCACTAATCAGCGAATCCTTTGAACTGCTGGCTTGTAAACTGTGCACCATTGTCAGAAATAACTTTGTGTTGGCTACCATGGACTACAAAATGATGCTTCATCTTAGTAATGACAGTATTGGACACTAGATTAGAAAGTAGGTCAATCTTGAACCAATTAGAATAAGAGTCTACTAACACCAAGTAATGTTGACCATTCCATTCGAAAATGTTTGTAGCTACTGTCGACCAAGGCAATTCTGGAATCTGGTTTCACTGAAGTGGTTATTTCTGTTGATGTGGTTTAGTACTGGTACATACAGACAAGATGAAACTACTCTGTTAATATCCTGTGACATAGAAGGCCAAAATGATAGTTCTCTTGCCCTTCCTTCGGTAGAATCAGTTCCTGGGTGGCCATGATGCAAAACAGTAATATACTCTTACTGTAAGGATTTTAGAACAATCACTTTTGGACCTTTCATGATGATACCATTGTCAAACAAAATCTCATCTCTGTAAGGAAAATATTGATTTATTTATTTATTTTACATTTGTTAACCAGGTAGAGTCCAGCTGGGCAAGTAGTCCATTTTCAGCGGAGACCCTGGGAGAAAAGCTCCACAACAATAATACAAACAGATTACAAAATGTTTAAAGAGATTTACAAACAATACACAAAAAAGTTTAACAATTGCCAACAATCACAATTTACAAAAAAGTGAATGTAAAAACAAAAAACATTACATTTCCTAAGCTTTACTGCAGACAGCAATATGAAACTCATTAGATATATAACTAAAATAAACCATTGTGGCATTTTCATTTGGTAGAAGTAACACAAGGAGAAGATAGC
This sequence comes from Protopterus annectens, assembly GCF_019279795.1. Classification (NCBI taxonomy): domain Eukaryota; kingdom Metazoa; phylum Chordata; order Ceratodontiformes; family Protopteridae; genus Protopterus; species Protopterus annectens. The sequence goes on along the minus strand of NC_056733.1, from coordinate 1,162,834,867 downwards.
AGAAAATAAATATTTGATTGATGGCATGAGAAACTAACCAGGAGTATTACAGGAGCATAGCCATTGTTCAGTAAACAATTCCTTTAGGAGCTGTTTGAAGCTATGACTACCTGTGTTTTCTGAGATATTCTGGGGTAATAGGTTCCACTGTTTGGCTACTTTGAAGGAGAAGAGAGAGTCACCAAAGTAATTATAGGACTTTGTAACCTTGAGTATAAGTTTATCAGATGATCTAAGGGTCCTAGGGGGTGGTATTTAGTTCCAGTAGGTTGGAGAGTGCAGGGCAGTTTTCAGGTTTGTGGATAATGAAGTGGGCAATGGTGAGCCGATTGAGCAATAACAGATTGGGAAATTCAAGCCAGTGTAGTTTTTGAAGAGCAAGGCAATAATGGGTCCTGTTGCATGTATTAGCATCAACTTTTGCTATTTTTGTTATAGCAGGAATCAAGTACATGTAAATTAGACTTGTGCACGGCAGTGAAAAGTTGAGGACAGTAGAGAAGAGTAGATAGGAGCTGGGATCTGGCTGTGGCTAGTCTGGCATTTTGAGTAAGGTAAGGTTTGGCCCTATATAGAGCACCAGATTTGATGTCAACTTTATTAATTGAGAGTGATATGTGTTTGTCAAATGTTAGGTTGTTCTCTATTGTGACACCAAGTAGTTCTGTTTGGTAAACTGGTTCTATCATAGTGCCATTAGTGGAACAGATGGAGAGAGGAGGTGGTTTTGCTTTGGATTTCCTGTTAGAGAAGATCATTAATTTTGTTTTGCTTGGGTTTAAGACGAGTTGAAGTTCATTTAGGTAATTTTCAATATCAAGAAATGACTTTTTCAGTTTATCTTGGAGTTCTTGGAGTGTGGGAGCAGAGCAAGTAAGAACAGCATCGTCGGAATATTGAATGATAGAAGCAGATTTAGTGGCAGTGTTTAGACTATTAGTGAATATAATAAAAAGGAGAGGCCCAAGGATGGAACCCTGAGGAACCCCGATGGAGACTGGGAGTAGTGTGGAGAGTTTATTATCCCATTTAGTTGCCTGTTGTCGGTTGGTAAGGTAGCTAAAGAACCAGTTGAGAGTTGTAGAGTTGAGGCTGAAGGAGGCTAGAGTGTTGAGTAGTAGTTGGTGGGATACCGTATCAAAAGCTTTGGACATATCAAGGACTATAGTAGAGGCTAGTCATCCATTGTTTTTGAGGAGGTTGACATAGTTAGTGAAATTTATGAGTTCTCTGGAGGTACTGTGTTTTGAATGGAAGCCATGCTGTGAACTAGATAAGAGGTTATTTGTAGTGAGGTGGTCTAGGAGCTGCTTATGGATACATTTCTCTAAGATTTTGGCTAGGGGTGAGAGAATGACAATGGGCCGATAAATAGAGAGATCTTTATATGGGCCTCCCTTTTTTGGGGGGGATATGGGATATTTTCCATAGTATGGGGACATATTGTTCTGTGATGGATATATTGATTAGGATAGATATGGGATAAACAATGAAGCTTGCAGCAGTTTTTAGGAAGTCATTAGGGAGTTGGTCAGCTGCTAGACAGGTAGGTTTTAGTTTTGATAGGAGTTTTTGATATAAGAGGTTTGCATGGGTTTAAAAGAGAAATGGTTGGGTTTAGAGTTAGTGGAGGTAGACACTGTAAGGGGTTGGTTAGATTTATTATTGCTTAAAGGTGAAGTGATAGTTGTGATGAAATGAGAGTTAAACTGGAATGCTAAGCATTCTGTTCTATTTGTTGTAGATGGTGCAGGGGTAGAGGTTTTGCCAGGGTTGAGGAGGTAGCTAATGTTTTGCCAAAATTTTTGTGGGTTATTTATGTGTCCTTGCTGACAGGCTAGAAAATAAGATTTTTTGTCAGATAATATTTGCTTCTTAGTTAGGTTTCTTAGTTGTTTGTAAGAGGTGAGGTTTTCTGAGGTTTTGGAGGTTTGATAAGCAGTCCATGCTCTATCCCTTTGTTTAATGAGAGATTTAACATCTGTGGTTATCCAAAGCAGGTTTTTGGCTTTGGGGCATATTTTTCTTATCAGAGCAAGGTTATTAAGGATGCTGAGGAAGGTATCATTAAAATATTATGAAAATATGGTTGCAGGTCATGAGTTAAACAAGATTGCTTTGACGGCCATCCTCGACTGATAAACTGGTTGAGATTCTGAAGAACAGGATCTGAGGCTGTATGACTTCTAAGCTCATCAAGACATGTGGAAGAAGAATTTCTCACTTCCATGATTTCAAAATCAAGTTTCTCATTTTCATGCTGTTCACTGGAATTTCTGGGCAAGCTGGATAAAGTATCAGCAGGATAAAGAAGTTTGCCTTTTGTGTAGACAAGATTGAAATTATACTTTTGTAATTTAAGCATCATGCATTGCTATCTAGCTGGAGATGTATACATAGGCTTTCTCACAACAGTGACTAGTGGTTGGTGATCTGTTTCAATCTGGATAGGTCAACCATAAATATAATCACAGAACTTCAAACATGCAAATACAATTGCCAGGAGTTCTTTCTCTATCTACTCATACTGCATTTCAGTTTGGATTAGAGTTCTGGATGCATAGGTTACTGGTCAACCCTCTTAAAGACTGACTGCACCAAGACCAAATTCCAAAGCATCAAAAGAACGAGTAACTAGCTTGTCAACATCAAAATATCTGAGAGTTGGTGGACTGGCAAGTCTCTATTTTAAGACATCAAATGCTCTTTGGTGTTGCTCTAACCATGACCAAGATACATCTTTGCATGTCAGCTCTCTTAGCTGTGCTGAAAGTTGACTCAGGTCTGGAATGAACTTCCCTAGATAGTTAACCATGCCAAGAAAACATTGTAAGACTTGAACATTGTCTGGAGTTGGCATTTCAAGAATTGCTGTTTGCTTGGAAGGATCTGGTCATAAGCCTGAACTGGTAAATAAATGATCAACATAAGTAACTTCTCATAGCCTGAACTTGCACTTCTGAGGATTCAGCTTAAGACTCACTTAATGTGCTCTTTCCAGAACTTTCTTGAAGTTTCTGTCATGCGCAGCTTCACCATTACCTCCTACTAGAATATTGTCTACTATAATAGCACAAGGATACCCAGAAAAAATTTGCTCCATTGCACGCTGAAAGATATTACTGGCAGGATTTATCCCAAATGACATTCTCAAAAATCTGTACCTGCCAAATGGAGTACTGAAAGTGGTTAGCAATGAAGATTTTTGGTCAAGTAAAATTTGCCAAAATGAACTCTTTGCATCTAAGACAGAAAAAGACAGTGGCATTTGGCATGAAAACAGCAATTTCTTCAACTGTACGCATTAGATGATGAGGTCTTTTCAGTGCTGTGTTCAAATCTCATGCATCAGTACATATCCTGATATCATCTGAGCTTTTCTTATGAGCTATGACCATGGAAGATACCCATTCAGTTGGGTTTGTCAACTGGACAAATTACACCTTGCTGCACCATATTATCTAGCTCAGCCTTGACTCTGTTCTGCATAGCTACTGGAACTTTCTGGGCTGGCCTGACAATTGGACTGACCTCTGGGTCTAACTTCATAGTCTACACAACTAGTAGTTTGGCTAGTTTGTCTTCGAAAAGATCAGCATAGATATAAAAAAATGTACTGGGTGAAATTACAACAGTGGTCCTTTAAGCTAACATGATGCACTTCCTTAGTAAATGGAAGGAGTCCCATTTTCAAACTGTCAGTGAGGCCTGACAATGACTGTATATGCCTTTTGACCACATAAAATTGCAAGCCATAGCCGTTTCCAGCAGAGTAACATGCAAGCACTACTGAACCTTCGGTCTGAATTTCTTCACCACCACAAACAACAAGCTTCTCATACTTTACCAAATCAAGCTTCTCACTAGCACATACTCTAGCTAATGTTTCTGCTGATATAACATAGCACTTTGAACCTCTGTCAGTTTTGAGCTCTATGGGTTTCCCATTTATCCGAACAGTACAAAATACTTAATTCTTTGCCCATAAATCTACTGAATTGACAGTTTCATTAAGCATAGGCACACCATCAACATAAAAAAGTAGGTTCATAGGTTCATATTAGGCTATCTGCCCTAGGGCATTTATAAGTCTAGCCAGAATGTGTTTGGCTTTCGCCACCCATTTTAAATTTATTTTGCTATGCCCTTTTTCGAGGTTAGTATACTGTGCCTCTGTCTAACAGTGACACAGAAGTGATACCCGGGGTAAACATACGATCTCCCATCCACTCATCAAGATTCCTCTTGAAGAGAGTCAATGAGGGACTCTGCCTAACCTGGACTGGGATTTTATTCCAGAGTGAAGGCAGCCTCTGGGTTATGAATCTGTCCCTCCAGCATGTCCTATTTATTTCAGTGCTGAGGTTCAAGTCTCTCGAGCGTAGCTCGATGGGATTTGGATTTTCTGAGGTGCAGCATGTCCATTAATTCCGGGTTGGACATGGCTTTATACGTCAGGCACAGATCGCCTCTGAACAGGCGGTATGCCACTGAGTAGAGCTGGAGTTTCTTTAACCGGGCAGCATATGGCATCTGTTTGAGCCCTTTGATCCTCTTGGTGAGGTACTTTTGGGGTCTTTCCAGTTGCTGCAGGTGTCTGATAAGGTACATCCCAAAAGGGGCATTGTATTCAATTATGGACCTGATGAGGGATGAGTAAAGAGGCACGATGACCTCCCCTGATCTAGATGTGAATCCCTTCATGATTAGGTGGGCTATATAAAATGTTTTTCTAACCACTTTGGCCACATGGTTGTCAAATGAGAGATTGCTATCAACTTGGGTCCCCAGGTCCCTAATTACTTCTTCTGTACTTAATGGATTACCACCTATGTGGTAATTTGTGGGTACTTTGTTTTTGCCAAAGGGGATGACTATACACTTTTTGGCATTTAGCTTGAGGACATGGCTCTGGCACCAGTTGTCTGTTTCTATGAGGCCCTTTTGGAGGATGCTTGTGTCAGCTGGAGAGTCGATTATGGCACCCAGTTAGCAGTCATCTGCGAACTTGGTCAGCCACAGTCCTTCCGTGTTGGCCTGTACCTCCGAGAAATATATACTGAACAAGAGAGGTCCCAGGACTGAGCCTTGTGGGACACCACTTGTAACTGGTTTGGAGTCTGACATTGCTCCAGCAATTCTTACCATGTGGGTTCTGTCCTTGAGCCAGTTTGCAATCCATCTAGTGACATAGGGGTTTATATTTAAGCTGGTGAGCTTATCTATAATGCCCGAGTGGGGTATTGTATTGAAGGCTTTCGAGGTCCAGGTAGGCTGTGTGGACCACCTTCCCCTCGTCAATGGCCTTGGTGACTGTTTCAAAGAAATCAACCAGGTTTAAGAGGCAGGATCTGCCCTTAACAAAGCTGAACTGGGTAGGATCCAGTGTCTGTAGGTCCCCAATATCTTTATTTATGAGGTCCATGATGATCCTTTCCATAGCTTTGCAGACCAAGCTAGTCAGGCTTATGGGGCGATAGTTTCCAGGATCCGTTGAGGCACCACCTTTATGGAGAGGGACCACTGTTGCTGTATGCCACTCTTTGGGCACATATCCTGTAGTAAGGCTGAGATTGAACAGTAGTTTTATGTTTGGGTTTAGCTCTTCTTGGAGTTCATGTAGGACGCAGTCCAGGACACCGTCTGGTCCCATTGATGCTTTGGAGATGTTTTTGCTTTGGAGATGGCAGCTCTTACCTGAGCATCTGAGATGTCAGGGGCAGCACTCTGCTGGGATAGATATTTGCCCTTTTGGTGGGGGAGGAGGGAGAAGTTTGCGCTGAACCTGTCAGCTAGGATGTTGGCAATGTCTGTGGGTTCAGTGTATTTTTTGTCATTTTGGACTAATTCTGAGCATATCTGGGAATTACCACCCAGGTTCCTAACATAACTAAAGAAAGCCTTGTGATTATCCTTAGTGTCCTGTGCAATTTTTCTCTCGAAGCTGGCCTTAGACAATTTTATGAGTGCCCGTAGTTTTTGCTAATATTGATCAGTGATGCCTTCCCTTTTTGGGATTTTGCTCTATCATTTAGTAGCTTCCTCCTTCTATTGTATAGTTTGTTTATGGCTGGGGTCCACCAGACAGGATGTCTGCCTTTGGAGGATTGGGTCTTGGTTTTATTTGGGATCGCATGATCCATGCATTCCTGAAGGTGTTCATAGAATGTGTTTATAAATGATTCTGTGGTCTGGGCCGTATTTTCCACAGGCCCGGGGGCTTTGAAGGATTCCACCTCGGTTTTGAGGAGTGTGAAATTTGCTTTAGAGAAGTTTTTCACTGTGGTTTTCTGGGCAGGGGGTGGGGTTGGGATGTGAATATCCAGTGAGATTAGTTTATGGTCTGATCTTACCAGTGAGGGATACACTTCTGGTCTGGAGCATAGAGTCCCCATGTTGGTGATGATCAGGTCCAGTATATTTTCCCCTCTTGTGGGAGTAGTAACTAGTTGTTCCATAGCATTTGAGTTTATAAATTCTAGGAACCTTTGGGCTAGGGTGTTGGAGCTAGAGTAATGCTCCCAGTCTATGTTTGGGTAGTTGAAGTCACCCAATATAATGGTGTTTGGAGAGACCTTCATATTTTCCAGTGTTCTCAGAAAGGCTGAGTGGGGTTCCTGGGTTTGGGAGGGTGGTCTGTAGCAGGCTGTAAACTGGAAGGCAGTTTTACCCACTGTTAGTTGCACATGGATAGTCTCTGATGCTTCGTGCTTTGCCACCAACCTGGAGGTGTGGGTATCTTTGATGAATATCGATACTCCCCCTCCTTTTGTGGTTCGGTCCAAGTTTTGGGGCTGAAAAGAATGGTATGAGGTATAACCTGGTAGTGCTGGGGTGCTCTCGGGAGCCCTGAACCAGGTTTCTGTTACTGCACAGATATCGATGTTCTCCATGCTAAGGAGAGTTTCGAGTGCATGCATCTTGAGGTTTAGACTTCTGGCGTTGAGTAGCATTACTCTTAGTTTCTTATCCCTTGTAATACCTATGGAGGTGGGTTTGTCTTTTGAGCCTTGCCTAAAAAATGCACTATGTGGTTAGCAAGAGCCTTTGCCAATATCCGAAAGCCCAGGGGTGACAGGTGCAAGCCATCCCTAGCGAAGCATCGTGGCTTGTCGAGCATATCATCCCAAGCTGACAGGCATTGGATCCCCTTTGAATGACACCAGTACTTAAGCCAATTGTTGAAATTGATCATCTTGTCTTCATATTGTGGCATCATTCTTGGTGAGGGTAAGATGCTACTCAAGGTCAGGGTCATACCGGCCTGGGTTACATGCTCAGAGAGCTCCTTTATGTCTCTTTTCATGTAGTCCAGGGAGGTGCGTCTCAGGTCATTCACACCAGCATGGACAATGACTGAGTCATATTTGTACTTGCCTTGGAGTGACCTGAGTGCTTGTGTTATGTGGTGGATCCAGGCTGCTCACCGTGACCTCCTTGTTCAGCCTGGTGAGCGGGACGTCAGTGTGCCTGATGATAGAGTCACCTATTACAAGTGTATCAGGTGTGTTGTTTAGTCTTAAGGGCTGTGACTGTTCGGCACACTGGCTTTGTGAGATATATGTTGCACGTGTTTTGTTTTGGGGTAGCGGTTGCTTGGGTGTCTGCTTTGGAGGTCTCTGCTGCTTAGGCAGATCTTTATTTAGAGCCTCCGAGTATGTTTTTGTGTGATTATGTGTTTGGTTTGCTGTCGTGGTAGGTCTATGTGAGACTGGAATTGTAGTGAGTGTGGTTTCCTTCTCCTCCTGACTGGTTATGCCAGTACTGAGTTGAGAGAGCTTAGCCTCCAGTTTGGCTATATGGCTGCATCTCTCACATGTGTTGGAATTTGTTGGGAGGAGGAGAGGGTTGTCTGTGTACATGAGGCAGTTGTAACATTGCCTCAAGATTCCCAGATTCACCAGCTGGACCAGAGAGGAGATTGACAACTGACCTTTGGACATGCTAGAATAATATTGGGAATTCCTTAATAATTGAAAACAAGGGCCAGTGGGGAGTGAGGGTGTAGTGCTTTTAATTTTTAGTGCTGACTTATATAATTGCTTTAGCGTGCAAGTGCCAGGTAACTTAAGTGCAATGTGTTACAGGTAACTTAAATGCAAAAACGACAAACAGTAATTTTCTTTCAAGTGAAACAAGGAAATAAGTACAGTAAGCAATGCAGATATCACTAGTGATCTACAGAAGCACTGAGAAGCCGCGTGTTAGGTGGAATTAGCATTCCAGGGAAATAACAAGCAAACAAACAACAAGCATATAAACAAAGCTAGATTCAGCAGGCCTGGATCTAGTCTATGCTACAGCAAACAAGGTGTACCAATTTCAGTAAGATACAGTTCAAATATTCAGGCACTATAAACCTTTAACCAGAAATTCCCAGCTCAGAAGGGCAGAGTCCAGCCTCTTCTCCCACAAGAGTGCAGACCACGAACCTTCTTAATGTAAAATAACTGGCCTGAAGCCCAAGTGCCTAAACCAGAACTAATACACTTTAAGAATAATAGACACTGGGCTCTCAATCAGCAGTTCCCAACTTAGAAGGATGAAAGCTACCTGTCCTGCCACCACAGTGCATGCCACAAACCTTCCTAATGTAAAACAACTGGTCTGAAGCCCAAGTGCTTAATCCAAAAGACTTAGAATTATAGCTACACTTTAATCAAGTTACTACCAAGCAGTAATAAATACAATTGAATACTTTAGAGAATGCCTGGATTAGTGCTTAAGTTACACAAACAAAGCTAGATCCAGCAGGCCCGAATCCAGTCTATGCCACAGCAAACAAGGTGCACCAACTTCAGTAAGAAGCAGTTCAGATATGCATGCACTATAAGCCTTTAACCAGAAATTCCCAGCTCAGAAGGGCAGAGTCCAGCCTCTCCTCCCACAAGAGTGCAGACCACGAACCCTCTTAATGTAAAATAACTGGCCTGAAAGCCCAAGTGCTTAAACCAGAATTAATACACTTTTAGAATAACAGACACTGAGCCCTCAATCAGCAGTTCCCAACCTAGAAGGATGTAAGCTACCTGTTCTGCCACTACAGTGCAGACCACAAACCCTCTCAGTGCAAAACTGGTCTGAAGCCCAAGTGTTTAAACCAAAAGGCTTAGAATGAGTTACACCAAGCAGTAACAAATACAATTGAGTACTTTTAAGATGATGCAAAAGTAAAATAAAGTAGGTAGAAACACAAGTACAGTAAAAGCAGATGAAATTTTTTTTTTTTTTTCTGAACAAGTGCTGAGATCAAAGAAACAGATTTGAGTGCTGAAACTAGAAAACTGGCTAGTTATAAGAAAAAAAAACTAAGCTAGAAGGCTTCCCTCCAACACAAAAGGGCTTGGGGGCTCAGAAGCCTACAAATAGTCTATACCACTTAACAGGAAAGGCAGGAAACAAGCTTATTTTTTTTCTGTTTCCCAAATGCTCTCTTTGTACACAGTAGGAGTGCCTGAAATCAGAATATGATCTCACTGCACTCAGTTGAGTGAGCAAATGAGATGGGCCCAGAAGGAGTATCCAAACACAAATTTACAAGAGGGGCGGGCACTTTCAAGGCCACTAAGATTAACACCAAAACAAAAACAGGGAGGGTGCGTGGGACTAACTGAAGAGCAGAGTCAAAACTTCCAGTTCAGTTAATATTCCTGCAACACACAGTTAGAATCAATTTAAATACTGTATTATTTTGAAAAAAAGTGCAGATAAAGGTACTTAAATTCTCTTATAGTTGAATACAGCAAGTTCTTCAAAGCTGAGGTTTTTAAGCAGAAAATATTTCACACTGTACCACTTAAATAGGCAAGGACAGGAAATCAAAGAATGTGGCTACCCCCACACCTGTAATTACTAGCAAATAACAAAATTCAGCAAACACTGACTAACTTCCATTTCAGTTAATATTCCTGCAACACACAGTTAGAATCAATTTAAATACTGTATTTTGTTGAAAAAAGTGCAGATAAAGGTACTTAAATTCTCTTAGGGTCGCAGCTTTCTAATTGATCAGCTTGTCTCTTTGAATGTTCTCTTTTAATTAAAAGAATGTCCCTTATTTGATTTACAAAACCTTTTAAAATCATTCCACTTATTGCATGTGGGGCATTGCTGACCAAAAGCTAAGCACTTGTCTCTTTTGGGTTCATGATTTGCACCACAGTTTATTTATTTCTTTATTTGCAGTTTGTTTGCCAGGATAGTCCATTGGGCCACAAGCAGCCAATTTTCAATGGAGTCCTGGGGAGAAAAGCTCCAGAAAAATACAAATACATGGTACACATTGCACATATACAGTACATATTATCTCATGGGAATAAAAAGTAAATATGATAAGAAAAGGCTAACAATGATGGACTACATCAGTATAGTTCATTAAACAGCAATATTTTTTTTTATTCAAAAGTAGCAGCATAGAGTAACTGTTAAGTAGTTGGTCAAATAGTTCAATAGAGCTCTGGAATTATAGGAGGCAGTGATGGCGTATTTAGTTCTAGGAGAGTAGGAAGTAGTATTAAAAGGATTAGGTAGGATGGGAACAGGAGCACTTCCATTGTGAAGTTAGGTGTGAGTGCAGCAAGGTTTTAAATGAGGAGAGACTGCTGAGACAGTTGACTATGAAACTGGGTGAGGGTATATACTTAGTTTGCTGACTTACTCTTATGCTTTACTGAGACAGTGCAATTTCCAGAGTGTGCCTTGGAACTTGCTCCAAAAGTACACAGTTTCTCAATTACTGTTGCAGGGTTTGCAGTTGCTGCCAAGTGCTTGGGCCTGTTTCTTTTAAAGGAAAACTCCACCCTAGAACTAAACAAAATCTGTTTTTTTTTCACTCTGTTTTTGTTTCCTGACCTATTTTAACAACTCAAAATCACTTTAAGTGCTTTATTTGTAATTTTAGCCTGTTTTCCACAACATAGCTACCTGTAGGGCTTGATGTATCAATGTGATCTTGTAAAAATTCTCAAAACCCTGCTTGTTGACCCTTGTTATCTTACTTCTAGGGATAGAAAATTTGGTAAAATCTGGATAAAACTGGCTAGCCTTGTAAGGATCTTGAAGTATTAGCCTAATAATACCCTATAACCCTATATTTTGGTATTGCAAATAGGAAGAATCATAATGCAACGCCTAATTTTAAAGCTGTATAGAAAGGCAACAACTAATTAAGAGTCCTCAATACCTCCACCTCACCTGAACACATACACACCATGTGTCATTTTGGTAAACTACATTTACTATTAGAGAAGCCAAATGTGTTCAGAGAAAAAAAAAACAGAAACGGTATAATGAGGGTGGGCATAAAATCTCTCAAGTAACAAGGCCTGCAAAATGGGCTCAGGTGTAAACTACTGAGTGGCGAACGTTGTGCCTGTTCTGTGTTCTCCATTACTTTGGGCATGTTAACATCTTTCCATTGTAAAAAAAAATGCATCAGGCACTTATGTGATATCAGCTAAATGTCTATATGAATATAAGACACAACCATTAATATCAAACTGTTATGCTTAAAATAAATGTTCTGCATAATCCAACAGACACTAGAAATGTTGTATTTTGCAAATATAGAATCACATTTGAATATTTATAGAGCATTATAAATTTCTACACTTGAGGACCATATACACTGATGTGACAAAATTGCATCCTAGCATTTTAATTGTTTGAAACAATAAGCCATAAGTCTGAAATACTGCACTATCAAAGAAATCTGACCACACTTGAGTAAGTGTCTATTAAGCAAATTGCTGTCCAAGGCACTACTTTTATTGCATTGTTGAGTATATCCGTTTTTTGCTTGGTTGTTTTATTTTTTTTTTTTGGAACAGACAGGATGATCTATATATACTAGACAAACAAATTTTAGTTGTGTCACGAATGTTGTTTCTCTTCAGATGTCATGCATGCTTTAATATCCAACTGAATGACTGTCAGACAGACAGATGGCATTTCAATTTAAGAATTTATTTAAAAGATGATGTGTCAGGCGTGCTTCAGTCCCCAAAGGCCGCACAGCAATGTCAACTGTGGAATATAAATCCTAGTTCCTGCTGTGGGGATAGAACATGTAATCTTATGATCTTATAGCATCTTATAACATCAAAAGCATAACAGACTGACACTGCTGAGTGATCCTCCTCTATGAATAATAAGTAACAGATACTAGGAAATGAAGAAGTCACAGGAGACTAAAGTTAACTCTAATATACAGTGAATGTTACTGTTAGTCTCGCATGGACTGCTGACAGTTTTCAGATAGAATAAATAAATACAAGTAGACAGTTTGCTATACGATAGCTAAACCAACTTAAAATATCCCAGTAGTTGCTGAAATCAATAGACTGTTTAATCAGAGTACTGCAACACACAGTGAGTTCAACAACTTCTTCCTGCAATATTATACTTGCAATGACTGACCATACAGGTAACAGATGCTTTTAACTCCTACTGTGCTAAGACTGCATCTCCAGTAAGTGTCACTCTCTAGACTTATTGATAAAGTTATAATCTAATGCATTGAGTGTGCATACCATGTTCTGAATATGAGAGATATATAACCTTATTGGAGTGGGGTTTGATTGGTAGAATATAGCTATAACAAGATTATTATAACAAGGCTTGTTATGTCTGGGCCTCAGTATTAGTGCTAAATGAACCTCATGCTCACACACAGCACTCACCACACAAATGCACCAAAATCCTACTACCATCTTTAAAATATGTAGCACATTTCACACTGCCAAATAAACAGCACACAAATGACTTACATGTTAAGTAACAAAGAGCTTTAAAAGCTGTAGACACTTTGTACAGTCAAATAAATTGCAATCAGAAGCGTTGCACACTTCTAATCAAAGAACAGCTTTAGAAGCTGAGACACAGACATTCACCTTTTGAGCATTAGTCTCAATGTGAAATTCTTGAATCCATTGGTCAAACACCCAACAATATGGTTGCAACTGGGCACCAAATCATAGTCTTCTGTTTAATGCACGGTGTGTTTTGATTATGCTCTGAAAATGAGAGCAATAACAGTGTTATAAAAGATTTATACACAAGAATGTAATTTTGACAAGATTTTTATGGCAAAGTTCTTATATAAGCCTCACTTCGATAATTAAACAACTATTATAATATCATGCACACTGAAGTCATTACAGAATTGCATGATAAATGCAACTGACAGTTTAAAAAACTATAACACAGTTCTCTCTGCCATATAAACAGCTGAAAGAAGTAAAAAGCACAGGTCATCGGTCAACACTTCATGCTGCCACCCACCACTGAAATGAAATGTCATTCCACACTTCCTAAAGTTTACAATTGTTGAGGAAATTTGACCTACTAGAGAAATACTGATAATAATTACAGTTACAGACGTCTTTTTATTTCAGCAAATGTATTTTAGTTCAGGTTCTTTAAATCTATCAAATTTCTCATTCAGTATAGCAAAATCCCTATTTAGAGGCCTTTATTCCTAATTATTTTTATCTTTGCCCTAATTCTGGAGAAAGACTTTCAGAGCAATGGCTCCAAAACCAGTTAAAAATGTCCTTGCATTAAAACGAATTATGATAGTGTATTCAGTCATTTCTATTAGGCATTCGTGCTTGAAATTGATTCAAGAAATTCGCATCAAGTTTCATTCTCCAGGTGAATTCCTTTAATCCTTTTCTTAAACACATAATTTGGTTAAGATCAGAAACCTAACCATTGTCACCCATTTAATAGATGTAGTTGATGAAGCATTTGTTATATCCCATCATTTGAATACTGAGACTAACCATTCTGTAAGTAGCATTGCCATTTTTCTTGTTACAGTTTAATATCTTAATCAGATGACTCATTTTACTATTTCTGCAAGGATCCTTCCTTCTAAACGGTTTTGATTCAGAAGGACCAGAAAATTCATTAAGTAAACATCTTTTGGGATTGATTGACAGCTAGGTTGTAATACTATGACTTGGTCACAGTATAGTCTATGAGACCATATATACTTAATTTTGATATATTTTTCAGAAGTTATCTCATTCCCTCCAGTATAGCTCTTTTGAGTGTGTACCTTTAACTCCCAGTGGGTGTGGCTTGAGCCTTTAAAAAATGATTTTTTTTCTGTAAAAAAAGCATAGTAAATCAGCAGATTTACAAACTCCGATAGTTTGTTTCCTTTTTGAAACAGAATACCGGAGTTTGCACAGTGTTTTCTGGACTACCAGAGAATCAGTTTGATTTCCGGATAGTCTGGAAAAAAAACAGGGTTGGCAACCATAGGTCAAATACCAATACAGTTGTGTTTGCCATCATGTATGCTTCAAGATAAACCATTCTGATAACTTGTATGTAGCATGGTTTTGGAATTATTAATGCAAATATGAACAAACAATATTTGAAGCCTAGAGGTGCAGTAAGACTTAACTGCAGAAATGCCTGGAGGCGCACTCGGCTGTAATGAGTTAATTTTCAAGATAAAACGGTATAGAATTTAAAGAAAAAATGCAGAGGTAATAGCTGAGGTATATCAATCACTCATTGTTGCAAAAAGACATACTGTTAGCTACAATTAGATGGGAATGAAGGTATGTAACAAACAACCGGATTTTCAGGCTACTTTTGCAGCATTCGTTCTCATCCTGCTACTGCCCACCCTACAAAAAGAAAAAAAAATACAAATGGTGAATGTCACTGTTACAGAATTTGCAAGGAAAATAAAACTACATATAAACCATCATTTCAGGCAACATGAGTAGAAAGTTGTGTGACAGCAGTCAGGCAAAAATCAAACTGAATATCAAGTATTCAAAGTGAAGGATTTGCTCTTTGACAGAAAGGACGTGTACCTCAGATTGTATATTAATGTCAATGACTCAGTGGATGTCGTATTTTTATGCTTGAAAGATTATAAGTTTGTGTTTTCTATCCCCACACCAAGTGTTTGAATTCACAATCTGACACTGATACTATAGTGGAGCAAAAGAGGGGTGCTGCACTCTTGAATTGGCACCCTTTGAATGAAATATTAAACCGTGGGCCATTCTTACCGAGTCTGCAATAACCCAGGTGAATTTAAATTATCCCATGGAATTTAACAGAAGGTTAAGTGAACTGTCCTGCTCTCTTGGCCAAATTGACCATAGTTAATATTAATACCACCTCAGAATTCCCTTGAAAACAGGTTATACTTAATGGGAGTAGCAGTCTGTATAAATGTAAAATAAATTAACAAATAAAATGCCAGTGTTGCGGTTTTATTTAGTTATGTAACCCTTTTTTGTATTAAAATTTAGTATTAGGATGACTAAAATTAGTACTGCCACTTCAGTTTCCTTGAAGCTGATTAAGCCAAAGTACATGTGACCTGAAATCAAGTGAATGAAACTACAAATCACTGTATGATGATGGAATGGATTTTTTTAAATCTATGTATTAATCAGGTAAGGCCACAGACCCTTTTCAGGGCGACCCAGGAACACTGTGTGGATAGGCGACTTGCTCAGAATAACACAACAGGCAAATGGGTGTAGAAGAAAGCAAACTCTGTATCCTTGACTACAGAAAGCAGTTTTTTTTTAACAGCTCAGAGCCTTAATCCTCTGAACTAACTGCCAAATCTGTAAACAACTGAATTCCTAAATCCATTAACAGTGCAATCAAATAAAGTAAGAAATAGAATATCAGAGAAATGAAAGGTGAATTTGTGGATATGTAGAAAGAATAGTTATCTGTATGTGGGCATGTATGTATCATGTACAAAAAACAGTTATCTGTTTGTATGTATGTATATATGTATGTATGTATGTATGTATGCAGATACGTATGTATGTACGTATGTAAGTATGTATGTATGTATTTAACATCTGTTTTCCTGAGAGAGTATACTCCATCAGAACTGCATAATTGCAGGTACAGCCCAGGAAAAGAAAAATTAGTGTAAAATGAGTGAACATAAATCATTAAAGACTGCCATTTTATAAAAGAAAATGCATTATATAAATAAGGTCTTGTATTTCTAACGGCAAACTCCACTGTACCTCCACACCCTTCCTACTTATTTAATCTTACTGTAGCACTGATACACCCAAAGCAAAAGTAAACATTTAAAAAGATGCATATAAATGAAACAATCCCTTTCTGGAGTGGTGTGACCTTGGCTTTAGAAAAATAAGTGGGGTCAGATCCCCAAAGTGGTTGTGCTGTCTTATAATACACAAAGCTTCCTTCTGTGACATTGTTTTATTCACTCCACTGGCTAATTATGTTTGCATTCAGTTAATTAATGTACACTTTGTACCTCATTATTTTTAATGTATGTTATTACAGCTTCACTAACATGATAATATCCATATTTGTATCTCTGAAGGATTCACTATATCTGAAGTATTCTGTTTAGCAATGTATAATTTCCAGCAAATATGTTTGACCTTCTAGAGTCTGGCTCAACTACTTTCAAGAAACAGCAGTGGAACCACAATTTCAGATGCACTATTTGTCAGCATAAATACATTACAGTGCTGGACTAGAGTAAAAACACAAAGTGAAGTCAGTAGCACATCTATGTCTAATTAAATTAGAACTGTTTTTGTTTTGTACATAATTTTAATAAAAAAGCATTGCATCAAGCCCAAACATAATGTCCCCAGATGTGTTATTCAGCTGGTTTTATCTTTTTCTATTTTTACAAATCTTTTCAAACCAAAAAACTAGGACTGATGCCAATACCATTGAAAAACACTTTCTAATTTGCAGACTTCAAATGTCTATCTGCAAAGTATAAATATATTGTGCCCAGTCATTTAGAAACAGAAAATAAATAACTACATGGTGCACTTCTAACCTTGTATCTGTTTCTGTCTGTAAATCTGCAATACCATGCCAAATACACACACTGATCACTTTGTTTCAGATTGTTTTCTGTTGGTACCAAGACTGAATTGTCACAGTATCTGAAATTATTATCTTTTCAGAACATTTATTGTGTTTTCAGTTTTTTACACATTCTGATGCTCGATTATTCTTCTGCACTGCAAAATGTTCAGCAAAGCAGCTACATAACCATCATATATCTGTGTAGCTAAAGTGAAATTTAGTGGATATTCTACTCACAAAATGCTACCACTGTTATTCTTTTCTATTTTTGTCTTGCAGCAAATATAAATTCTAGGTGAGTATGGATATATGGAAGTGATTGGGTATTAATACTGTGAAGTACTAACAGATACTGTAATCACTGCGGTGGTGGTGCTGCGGTAGCGTTGTCGCCTCACAGTAAGATGTTGTCGTGTTTGGTTCTCCGCTAAAGCGTCTTCTGTGTGGAGACATGCGTGAATGGGTGTACCTTCGTTGAAGGTTGTGTGTCAGGGCTGGCAACTCGGCACGTAAAAATCTACTGCCAATCATTAGCGGACCGGAATTCCGCTGTGGCGACCCCTAACCGGGAAAAGCCGAAAGACACAACAACTAACAGATACTGTAATGGGAGGTATTTAGGAAAACATTTGCATAATTGTGATTTTGCCTCTTCTGTGGACTAGATGGTAAAGGTATAATTAATAAGATTTTTAACTAACTTTTTAATTATGTTTTTCATACAGACATTGAATATTTACAGTTTTCCTGTTGAATGTTTTGTAATGGGCTCTTTCAGTTAGATGCAGGTGGATTACATCATATATTAATAGGTGCTGGGCCGATCCAAGCTAACTGTAGGCTCATATGCAACAGGGTATTTCATTCTACTAAACACATTGTTCTAGACTGTGATAAAATGACAGAAAAAATTCAAAGGATGAAGTTGTTAATTTACAAGTCAGTCTATATTCTTGCTAGTCCTCAACTGTAGCCATAAACTTTGTATAGTGACCAAAAGGGTGACATTGCAAATACAAATGGTAGAAAATATATTACTTTGAAGGATTTATGAGCCCATTATCCATGGTATATTTAGGAGATCAGTAAATGGGAATGGTCTCAGAACAGTTTTCCCTACTATCTGCTTACCATCAGCCATCCCATGCCTTGACTGACTCAGCATTTTTCATTGGGTGACAGTCAACTATGGGAGTCCATCATTCAGATAGACATCAGTAATTTTTTCTACTTTTAATCCCTACCCTGCCCCTATGGAGGATATTGTGTCTTGCAATGCCTACCCTTTGAGACATATATACTACAGTACCCTTCATAGTCATAGCTGTATATATTGCTTGCGTTTGGCAAGGACTACATACCTGATCCTTCTATAAGGTCTCATACCCTGACTTGTGTTGGATGGGATACCTTTGACATACTGTGGCACATCACCTCCCTCCTGCTAGGATGTTAGAGTAGGTCTTGGACACTTCACTCCCATCATCCTGAGCCAGCTCCTCCAACACCTAAGCCAGTATTCAAACCAGTTGACTGCCCCATCCCCGCCCCAACCCCAGAAGGAAATGCAAGTAGTGGGAATGCCTATGTATATAAGTATGCATTTGTTTGGAGAGTACCATTGGGAAATCTGTCTGTTTAAGATGCAATGAAATATAATTGAAAGGCTGAGAGAACATACCTGGAAGGGACCGCTTCTAGAATCTGATTAACTTGTCTACTATTCTTCTACTTGTATTTTGTTTATGGTCATCTCTGAACATGAAGTTAAGTTTGAGAATCGTACTGCCACCCTCTTCAGTATTTCATATGCCAGTATAAAGCAGTGGCTAAGAGTTATTTTGGGGGTCAGTCATTAGATATTTATTTATTTATCTATCTGTTTGTTTATGTGCTTAGCAGGATAGGTTATCTGGGCATTGACCCATTTCAGGGAAACACCTAAGGAAAAAGCTTTACTTTATCAAAATAATATAATTTCAGTTGTAATATTTAATAGAAAGGTTATTGACAATTGTGAAAATAAAGCAGCATGAATAAAAAACATGCAGTATAACAGGTATAAGATATGTACAATGTCTGCATATAAACAGTAAAGCATAAAATGAGAATTCTTGTGTAGTTATAATATAAAGATGAAGTAACACTGTAGTAAGATAAGAGGAGAACAGTAAAGTAAGAAAGTGAGAAAAAAATGAAAGATATACAGGATTATTTTTGTATTCACTTCAGTGCTTGAATCATTATTAGCTCATCTGCTTTTCAAGACAGTAATAATGCTTTAGCTTCTGAAATGTTTTATGTCTCTTATTCTTCTTAAACTGGATTATAATTTTGTCAAATAATTATAATTCTGGCATGTAATACTGTTGATGAGAATGTTTATCTTTCTTTTACGTGTCATTGTAACTGCCATGTAAATAATGGGGAGAATTTAATAAAGCCTACATGTTTTTTTTCATGTAGGCATTGTGCTGCACTGCTAACACAGTTGCAAAGAGATTTAGATACAGTAAGCGCTGCTGAGCGGCTTGTACCACCACGTCAACACAGAAACTTCCATGGCATGCAAAGCACCTCATAATCAGGTGAATCTCATACAAATGAGGCAGATAAGCAATCAGGTCTATATTATAAGAACGAGTGCTTAAAATGTCAAGCACCAGTTTGTCGACATGTTTTAAGTGAATGCTCTTATAAGTGAAAGCTCTAAAGATCTAAAACGTTAAGTTCAAAATGTCATAGTTGGCCAACACACGCAAATGTAGCCATGACGTAAAGATGTGTACATTATGAATTATGCATGTTTACCTTACTTTTAGTGCAATCTCGGAGTTGGTATATATAATTAGTAGGGGGTGTGGTGGGTGCAGCCCCCCCCCCCGCAAAAATTAGAGAAAAATTAGTGCATGTGTGTTAAATGGTTTGTGTTTCAGGAAAGTGCCTTTTTTTGGTCAAAAAGTGTAATTTTGGAGATTTGCTGTGGGCAATTTGCATGGTTACTTCATTTACTTTGCAAACAGGAAGGATTGCAGCGTATATTTAGGGTGTTCTTTACAAGTGAAATTTACTGTGTTTGCAATTCATGTTCAATGCGGCAGTGGGGAATTGGTGTTGGACAACTAAAATATTTCGACTATGTCGGTTTCAACTTGGTCAGCTTTCACTTATAACAGCTTTCGCTTAAAACATGTCGACAAAGCATTTGTTCTTATAACATAGATGCAAGCAATCCAGTAAGCAGACAGGCAGCTCTGCAGACCCCGTGTTATTGGCCATAGTGTATATGGAAAGATTCCATGTACAGGACTGTAGACAGACAAAAGGGGCTGTAAAAATGTAGATAGATAGACAGAAATGGCTTAGCACACACACACACGCACACATATGAGCAAAACTATCCTCTGTGTGTTCCTAAAGTTACAGTAAATATGTTAAAATAAAAAAAAAATTAACAATTTTGGCATGTTTGCATAGAGCACCACAGTGCACAAACATGCCTTATTAACAAAAAAAAAAGTGAAAAAATCAAATATTAATATCATGCAACAGAAATGTATTATGGGACCCTGCATGCAGTATCTACAGTGGTGCATTGGAGTTGTTGCTAATGTGGAAGGGCTTGGAAGTGCGTAGTATCCAGGTTGTGAGCATGGATCTCTATGCATATGAGGTAGACTTACTGAATAGTATAATGGGGTAACCATGTCCGCATATCCCCTCCGTGTAGGCACAGAACAGTATTGGTGTCCACCCTGGAGGTAGCTGACATTAGGACAGGGTGTGTCCAATAATTTCTAAGCTGATTGGAGCTTAGCTGCGCCTGTTTGTGAAGTGTACCACCATGCTGAGTGTGGAAGCTTGGTGTATGTGTGCACTGACGTCTAAGCTTTGTTTACCTATAGGGTGTGTGTTTCCACGTGTTTGTGCAGTGGGCAGCTGTGCTGAATGTGGAAGTTTGGGGGTGTGTGCACTGATTGCTAAGCAATCTTTACCTACAGGGGCACATTTGCATGGTCTGCCTCATTTCTCAGAGTTTCTAAAAGGCCAATGATGTATTAATTAGTGCTGATCCTTGCTTAACTTAAACTAGGGCCATTAAATTATGTCAATGACATATTAGGCAGGTGCAATGCATCACAGGTAGCCAATCACACAGTCAGCACCTACAGTAGAGAACTATAAAGTATGCATACACCCCACAATCTGATTTTTCCCCATACTCTGCACCACTGGAGTACAGACATGGGAATTTTAACTGAAATAATGCTAGAGGCTGCTGCAGGTCTGCTACATTTGTATGCGTTAGATGCTGAAGTCAATGCTGCTGCTGCTGAAAACAGACATAGGCAGAGAAGGAGAAGAGTGTTCAGGTCCAGGGTAACCTTTGAGGAGCTACATGAGCTGGAGTTTGTAGAGTGTTAGAGGGTGGACAGGGACATATTACAAGAACTCACTGAGCTCTGGCACCCTCAACTGAGGCCCAGAGCCAACAGAGGGGAAACCATCCCATTGGATACAAAGGTATGTATAGCTCTTAGGGTAATAGTCACAGGTACCTACCAAAGACCAACTGGGGATACAATGGGGGTCTCACAGGCATCAGCATCTAGGGTATTCCACTAGTTCCATGCTACCACATACCAGTGAGCACATATATTTTCTCCTCACCCCAGAGGTGAGGGCAAGCACTATACAACATTTCAACCATGTAGCACACTACCCTGAGGTACTGGGTGCCATAGATTTCACTCATGTACACATTAAGGTACTACCCAATGAAGAGGATAGAATCTATGTCAACCGCAAGGGGGTACCATTCAATCAACTGCCAGGTCATGTGCAATGTCCAGGGCATTATCATGAATGTGTGTGCTGGCAGCCCTGACAGCTATCACGACTCCCATATCTGGCACTCATCACAGCTGTACCAGATGTTTGCTAGGGAGGACATCCCACGTGGCCATTTACTGGGGGATGCTGGCTATACACTAGAACCATGGATGATGACACCCATCAGAAATGCACACACACCCACAAAAGAATGCCATAATGAGGCACATGCACAAACTAGGAACATCATGGAGTGTGTATTTGGGTTGCTGAATTCAAGGTTCCGGTGCCTCTATATATCTGGTGGAGCCCTGCAGTGCTCTCCAGCCCCATGTGCAAATATGTTCACAGTATGTGCCATGCTACACAATACGATCCTGCTGCGGAAGCAGCTGCAGCAGGATCAGCATAGGGAAGGGATACACAGTCCTCTACCAGTGTCTAGATCATCACAGCCACACTCACAGGAGGACTCGGAGGAGAAGCCACCCAATGATGTCCCTGTAGGCAGATGTAGGCATGCCGAGTACACCTTGACATTGGCTAAGAGTCAATGCATAGCACATTCACTGACAACCTAGGGCCCTAGGGACTGACACCTTACCCCTTTTCACATACATATAGTAAAATAGCTGATGTCAGGCAACCCACACAACCCATACCTATTCATGTATTGGCTGTGTACTGCTTGTATCACACAGAGTCAGCCCTGAACTACAGTTCTGTCAACTGCTGTATTTTCAAGGTAAGTCTCTAACCTACACAGTAACTGTAAGGATTACTATAAGGTATCATATTTATGGATCTGCTACTGTTATGCAAGGAAATATAGTGGGCTATGTGGTCAAAGTTAACATCCACATGGGAAAACTGATACCCAGACCAATAGTATGTGTTCCTTAATTTTCACTAGGCCTCATGGTTGGAATATTCACAACATTAGACAAGGGAGATGTTAAACAGTGGGCACACATGATATGTGGATAACTGTCTACCAAAGCTGATCTTGTGCTGTTGTTGCCCCACCCCCAACACAGCAGTGTAGCCAATAACTGCTTTAACAAAAGATCAGCTATAGTATATCTGTAACATAGATAGCGGTCACACATTGTATGTCTCTCTTCATGCAGGATAACAATATACATATGTATGCTGTTGACTGTGTGATGAATGATCCCTCTCTGTCTAGCGACCTGTGTAGTTCAGTGGACTAGGGCAGCTAGCATGAGTGATGGTGTTGATGGTGTTAATCTGGAATTACTCACATGTTTTGCATGTGAGGTAGTAGTATGCTCGTGTTTCCACAGAATGTCATACCTCCCAACCTCTTAGTGCAAGAAATCTAGACAAAGCCAGAAAGATTAGGGGTACAAAGGTCCAAACACAGGGACTGAGTTTAAATATTGGTCACATAAACCTAGACAGTTGCTAGAATTAAAGATGCTGCAGTAGTAAATATTTTCTGATGGATATAAAGTCTGACACACAATTGTTTGTTTGTAGTTAGTAGAATGCATTGATGTCAACATTCAATAAAGCACCAGAAGGCCACAAATGTATGAGGAAAAGACCAAACATATCAGGCAAAATGCTGGACATTCTGTAAAAATCAGGACAGTTGAGAGGTATGCAGAATGTCAGTCTGTTGGTGGTGTAACATTACCAACCTCAGTCACATATTTAGTACAGCAGACAGCTGGGGAATGCTATGAACATTTTGAGTGAAGTGCAGTACTGCAGAAACAGGGGTAGATGTTAATGTCTGTAACATATACAATCCTGGACAGGAATATAGCTAGGTGTGGCCTGGATTCACATTATAAGTACTGACAGTCCCATTGGGTATACCCGTACACTTAGTAAAAATGAGCACAATTCTGTTGGCCCTTCACTGAAATTACCTGTTACATATAAATGTCCATACTTACAGACATATAAGTATACATATCTGTTGATCAGTATTTGTCCCTCATATGCATAGTATATTTATCGCTATGTAGTGTCAAATAGATATATACTGATATATATAGCTATATATATTAAAATGATACACACAACTACATGTATATATACATCCCTGTTATATACAGAAATATGTGAAAAAAATGGTGAGTAAACTGCACTATCACACAGCCATAATGTTTCTCAAAGAATCCAAAATAAGGGCACAACAGTACATAATCCACTTACCTACAGACTCCTATGCCTGCTGAATATCACCATGTAGACAGACGCAGGTGAGCAGGTGGTGTAATGTATAATGGTGTCAAGTGGACAGGGCACATTGTCTCTGCTCACTTTGTTGCCTATCTAACTGCAAGCAGCCACATATGGCCATACTGGTAACTGCACACATATAGCTAAGATAACAACAGGTATCTCACTGCTAGGATACTAGATGCAGATAACAGTATGAAGCAATATCACTCTGCAGGCCACAGATGGTGTTCAAGTTCAACCTAGTTTGTCTACTGCACAAGTACTGTGCCTGCAATCACATATACAATAGACGTAACCTCTGTCGCATGCAATAAATACTGTGATCTATAGTGAATTAGCCTAGAAAGGTAGAGGATCTAATCTCACTGCAGCCCACTGTGTGTGTGTGTGTGTGTGTGTGTGTGTGTGTGTGTGTGTGTGTGTGTGTGTGTGTGTGTGTGTGTGTGTGTGTGTGTGTGTGTGTGTGTGTGTGTGTGTGTGTGTGTGTGTGTGTGTGCGCATATGTGTGTGTATGTATTTATATATATATATATATATATATATATATATATATATATATATATATATATATATATATATATATATATATATATATACACCCCTGCAAAACAACAGTCATGCCCACATGGGCTATCCAGCAGCAATGGTTATGTACTTTTTGGGCCCGTAACTTGCTGCTGGCTTCCAAAGTGCCCTCTTCTACAAGGCCTGCTGATGTCAGCCACTGTAAGACTACCAGTTGACAGCATCATATCAGACATAAGCCATGGTGAATGCGATAAATACTGTTATTTATAGTATATAACCCTCGAGAGGTAGGGGATCTAATCTCACTCTACCCAACATGGTGTGTGTGTACACCCATATGACATACGTATGATAAACTTTGTAACTTAGACATAGTTAGTGCTTTGCATAGGTTCATAGGTTCATAGTTTGGTACTAGGCTATTGGCCCTAGGGATTTTTCAATCCTAGCCATAACAATTCTCTGGCTATTACTTTCCTGGTCCCCTGTCTAACAGGGTGATTGATGTGATCCCTGGGGTGAATTTCCTATCTCCCATCCAATCATCAAGGTTCTTTTTTTTTTTTTTTTTAAATATTTTTATTCATTTCCAAAAACAAGAAAACATGAATGCAGGTTATTTATGACAATGAAGTATTTACAAATTATTTAAAAAGGTAGGTTAAAACCTCTAAACAGATATCAAACATTAAAACCAAAATAAAGTATTTACAAGAGTGTCTATTGTTGCCATATAATTGACTTTCTATACAATTGTTTCCTGATTATAATCTGCTGCAGTCATTATTCTCCAGTATTTCAGTTACTTTTTGCCAGGCTACGTATAATGATGTAGTTCTTTCAGTTCTTCCTTTAATAGTGTTCATTTCCAATTGAGATACTGCTGACACCATATTCATGACTTGCTTAAAAGTTGGAGAAGCTTTGGATTTCCAGTTTGATGTAATGTTCTTCCTTGCAATAGCTAGGAGAGTCCATAAGATTACATATTTTGTTCTTGGCACACAGTCGGGTACAGGTGCATTAAACAAAATAACAGATTTGGAAATCTGGAATTTATCATTGAATACCATTTGCAGAAAATAATTTATTTTATTCCAATATGGTTTAATCAAATGACATTCATAGAACATATGTTGTCAGTCTGCTTTTATTGATAAATCACATCTCCAGCAGCCAATATTTTTCTTAAACATAAGTTCCATTTTATGAGGGGTTACATAAGATCTGTGTATGAATTGCCATGTAAAAAGTCTCCAATGTAATGAAAGTGATATCTGCTTTGGAGAGAGAAGAATTAGTTTTTTATCTGTGTCATTTGGCACATGTCCATTAACTGATCTATAATAATTTCATATTTTGTCATTATTATGCATTTTTATTTTTTGTTTGTTTTATAAATAGATGATAAGTATCCCTTTCCAGTAATGGGTTGATTCGTTAGTAATATTATATGTTCTATAAGGTTAGGAACATTTTGTCTTATTGATGGTTGCATTGTTTCTTGTTTGCTTAATATATACTGTCTTAATTCTTGTACATGTACCCACGAACTATCTTCCATATTTAATTTCTGTTTAATCTGGTCTATTGTCAGAGGTTTTCCAGAGTTTAGCAATTGATGCCAATATATTAATCCCTTTTCTTTAAGCATGTTGACTACTTCTATATTAAATGTTATTATATTACCTTGTGT
The DNA here is from genome assembly GCF_019279795.1 of Protopterus annectens. Classification (NCBI taxonomy): domain Eukaryota; kingdom Metazoa; phylum Chordata; order Ceratodontiformes; family Protopteridae; genus Protopterus; species Protopterus annectens. The sequence continues at coordinate 1,162,808,727 of NC_056733.1, read as the reverse complement.
GTACGCTACTGGATATAAAAGAAATGACCATGCTTTAATATCAGGATTGCTATTAATAAGATTTTGGAAAATTTTTAATGTATAAGTAATGTATTTGGAACTTATATTTTTATTCTTATGTATCATCATATATTCCTTCATCAGCCATAGAAAATTGTTTGGTATGAAATCTGTATACTTATTTGCTACTACAAATCCTGATTTTAACCAGATTCTCTCATGAACTAGCTTCCATTTTGATGTATATTTTGTATTTAGCCATAATGATATTGTTTTAATAATGGATGAATGCAAATATATTTCTATGTCTGGTAAACCTATGCCACCTATATCCCAATCATCTAGATGATACTTCATAGCTATCCTTGGTTTTTTTGGATACCATAGGAATCTTACCATTAAATAATTTAATTGTTTTAGGTGCGATTTAGCTGGTGGCAAAGAACAAGCTTGTATGACATAAAGAATTTTTGGAAATATGATCATTTTAATTATATAAAGCCTTTCTTCCATTGAAAAGAAGAATTTATTCCATCTTTGTATTAGAATTTTAATATTATTTAAGGTCTTTTTATAATTTGTTTCAATTGTAGTATCTAGGTTGTTAGTTATTATAATTCCCAAGTATTTAATTATATTATCGGTAGAGATATATTTATGGTATTTTTTATTTAGATCTTTTTTATTAGTATTTATAAGCAATACATTTGTTTTGTTCTCATTAAATTTAAGACTTGAAAAGTTTTGAAAGTTTTGAATTGAGTCCCATAATGCTTTTAAACTGCTATTATTATTTTTAAGGTAATTAAAATATCATCAGCAAAAAGTTGAATTTTAAGCTCTAGGCTGTTGTCTAGTTGTATTCCTTCAATATTTTTATCCATACGTATATTATTTGCTAAGGGTTCAATGACTAGCGCAAACAATAACGGAGAAAGAGGGCAGCCTTGTTTTGTGCCCTTAGTTATTTTAATAGATTTAGACAGACAAGATCCCAGTTTTATATAAGCCAATGATTTTTCATATAATGATTTTATTAACAAAGTGAAGTTGTTTGAGAAGCCATATTCTTCTAAAACTAACCACAGATAATCCCAGTTCACTGAATCAAATGCACTATTTATGTCTAAGCTAATAACATTCATTTTGTTTTTTTTTTTACATTTATATAATCAATTAAGGAAAGAATTCTTTTAATGTTGTCATAAGTGTTCCTATCTTTTATAAAACCTGTTTGATCCTCCTATATCAAAAGTGGTAGTAAGTGTTTTATTCAAGCAGCATGTATTGCCATAAAAATTTTATAATCTATATTAAGAAGTGAAATGGGTCTGTATGATGAATATTCACTGGGATCTTTATTTTGTTTCAGAATTGGTGATATTAATGAGTACTTCCAAGAAGGGGGAATGTCTTTACCATTTTTAACTGATGTAAAGACATTCAATGACAACAGCAAAGCCTCATTTGATAGTAATTTAAACATTTCTGGGGTGATATTATCTATACCTGGAGCTTTGTTTAATTTTAGCTTATTTACTTCAGCTTTAAGTTCTGTCATTGCTATTTGTTTATCTATTAGTTGTACCTGCTCCTCTAATAGCCTAACTTTAAAATTGTTTTTGAGAAAAGCTTTCAATGCTGAATGTGTTTCTGTTTTCTCATTTTGATTATTAAGTTTATGAAAAAATAGTCTAAAAGCTTCTAGTATTCCTTCTAAATCAGATACTTTCTTTTTGGTTTCTATATTATGTATTTCCTTGATTTGATTTGTTTTAATAATCTTTTTAGTCCTATTTGCTATTCTTCATTGGTTTTTAGGGTTCATTGAATAGTAACATAGTTTAATTCTTTCTAAGTTGATCATTGTTTTGTGGTGTAGCGTCTCTGAGTATTTTTTATTAGTATCTTCTAGTTCTTTTATTAAGTTGGTGTTTCCATTTTGAATATCAAGCTTTAAATTATCTACATTTGACTGTAATTCCATTAATTCCTTATTCCACTGTTTTTGTTTATTTTTATACCATCCCACCGCTCTTCCATATAGGTATGCATTCAATGCATCCCATATATATATTTCAGATACATCTTTTGTAAGATTGATATCTAGGAATGTTTGTGTCTCTTTAATATAAAATTCCTTAAAATCTTTGAGATTTGTTATGTAAGATGGTATTCTTGTTACTGATATCCTTCTCTTGAAACATAAGTCTATCTCAAACGTTATGGTGTTATGGTCCGAAAATGGACATGAAATTGTCTTGACTTTATTTAATTTAGAGGTTAAATCATTTGTTATGTACACTCTATCTATTCTAGAGTATGTATTATGTCTTTGGGAAAAATGTGTAAAGAATAGTGAATCTGGGATAACATACTCATTTATGTCAACTATATTAAAAGTTTCAAGCAAACTCAGATAACAACTTTGTTAAAGGTGATCTCTTACATGTAGTTTTAGTATTTGTGTCAGTTTCTTTTATAATGCAATTGAAATCTCCAGCTATGATTAAATTGCCTTTGGTATATTGTACAATGTCTTCTAAGTGTTGTTTGGCCACTCTAACACCTAGTCCTGGTATCCAATAAATATTCACTAATGTATATATAATTTCATTGATAGATATTGTCACTAGACAAAACATTCCTGAGTTGTCATGGAACGTGTTTATGATTTTAGGCATTAAAGTAGTGTTTTTCCACAAAATTGCTACTCCCCTTCGCTTCTGATTATAGGTGGAACTTACTAGTATTGAATTTTTATTGTTTATTTTATTTATGTCTTCCTGTGTAAGGTGTGTTTCCTGTAAAAATACTAGTTGCGCTTCACATAGCTTTAAATATCTATAAAGACTTCCCCTTTTGCAGCTATTATTTAAACCATTTACATTAAGAGATATACATTTTGCAATTGGATTTATATTAGCTTTGCTTTTATCCATATTCATATACTCGTAACAATGTGTAGATGTGTGTACATGAAGAGAATGACTTGTTCTTTCTTCTTCCAACAGTATTACAATAGATTATAGACACCCAATAAAAGTAAATTACAAGATCATAACTGAGAACAATATAAGATAAACAATCACCAAACCCCTCCATGAGAAAAAACATCTCATCCTTGAATTATCTAATCATTCAAGCGATCTCTCTAAGTCTGCATTTCATCAAGGTTCTTTTTAAAGAGGATCAAAGAGGCGCTCAGCTTGACATGTATTAGCAGTCTATGCCAGAGTATGGGGAGTCTCTGGGTCAGGAACCTATCCCTCCAGCATGCTTTGTTCATTGTGATGACCAGGTTTAGATCCCTGGTGTGTGTTGCACTGAGGGATTGGGATTTTTTTAAGTATAGCATGTCCAACAGCTCCGGGTTTGACATGGCCTTGTATGTTAAGCAGAGATCGCCTCTGAGCAGGCGCTATGCAACAGAGTATAGCTGCAGTTTTTTTAGACGGTCAGCATAGGGCATCTTCTTTAGGCTTGTGATTCTTTTAGTGAGGTATTTCTGTGGCCTTTCCAGTTGTTGCAGTTGTCTTGTGAGGTACATACCAAATGGGGCGTTGTGCTCTATAATGGGTCTAATGAGGGATGAGTACAATGGGACTTTGACCTCCTTTTTTCTAGATGAAAAGCTCTTAATGATGAGGTGTGCCACAAAGAAGGATTTCCTGACTGTTGTGGCAATGTGGTTACCGAAGGTGAGACCACTGTCCACTTTTGTCCCTAAGTCCCTTATCACACTTTCAGTGTTTAGTGTACTGCCACTTATGTGGTAATTCATGGGAAAATGGTGTTTCCCAAAGGGGATAACTATACATTTCTTGGCATTGAGCTTGAGCCCATGGCTCTGGCACTAAGCATCTGTTTCTGTAAGGCCCTTTTGTAGAATATCCACATCATTTGGGGATTCAGTAATGGCTCCCAGTTTGCAGTCATCTGCGAACTTTGTTAGCCAGAGTCCCTTAGTGCTAACCTGTACTTCAAAGAAGTAGATGCCAAACAAGAGTGGTCCCAGGACTGAACCCTGAGGTACTCCACTTGTCACTTGTCTGGAGCTGGATTTTGAGTCGGCTACTTTTACATTGTGGGTTCTGTCAGTAAGCCAGTTGGCAACCCATCGAATGACGTAGGGATGAATGCCCAGCTTAGTAAGTTTATCTAAGATTCCAGAGTGGGGGATGGTGTCAAAGGTCTTGGAGAGGTCCAGTTAGGCTGTGTGTACCACCCTGCCCTCATCCACAACTCTAGGTACTGATTCGAAGAAGTCAATCAGGTTGAGGAGACAAGATCGGCCCTTTACAAAACCAAACTGGGTGGGGTCCAGTGTTTGAAGGTTGCCAATGTCTTTGTTTATAAGTTCCATGATAATGCGTTCCATGGCTTTGCAGATCAGGCTCGTCAGACTGATGGGACGATAGTTCCCAGGATCCAAGGTGGGTCCCCCTTTGTGGAGTGGGATAACTGTAGCTGTGCACCACTCATTGGGCATGAAGCCTGAGGTGAGGCTATGATTAAACATGACACTTAGGTGAGGTGCCAGTTCATTTTGTAGTTCATGTAGTACACAGCCTGGGATATCGTCTGGTCCCATAGATGCTGTATGCTTAGCTTTGGAGAGTGTGTTTTTTACCTGTGTGGCTGTGATTACCAGAATTTGGCAATCTTTTGGTATTGAGCTGGGCTATTGAGGGGGGGTAAAGTTGGCACTGAATCGATCTGCCAGGATATTGGCAATATCCTTGGGATCAGTATATTTAATGGCATTCTATTGTAGCTCAGAACAGATCTGAGCATTGCCATTTAGATTCTTGACATAACTATAGAATACCTTGTGGTTGTCCTTGGAATCTTTGGCAATTTTATTTTTGTAACTAGCTTTGGAGGATTTTATGGAGGGATCTCAGCTTCTTTCTGAGGCTGGTAAGGGAGTATTTTGCATCCTGGGATTTTCCTCTTTTCTGCAACAGTTTCTTCCTTCTGTTGTATAGTTTGTTTATGGCAGGGGACCACCAGATTTGCTTCTTATTTTGGAGGAGAGATCTTGGTTCTATTTGGAATGGCACGATTCATGCATGAGTGGATGTGCTCTTACAGTGCCTTAGTGCAGCATTCAGCAGTTGAACTTTTAGTTCCCATCTGCATGGGTGTCATGAGGTTTGCCACTTCTGACTTGAGTAGCATGAAGTTAGCTTTGGAGAAGTTTTTTTTATAGAGGTTTCCCTACTGGGGGGTGAGGGTGAGATGTGGATGTCAAGGGTGATTAGGTTATGGTCAGACCTGACCGAGGGGGTGATCACTGGCATGGAGCATCAATCTCCCATGTTGGTAATGAACAGGTCCAGGATATTTGAGCCCCTGGTGGGACTATGGATTAGTTGATCCAGGGCATTGGAATTTATGAATTCCAAGAACCATTGGGCTAAGACATTGGTGCTCGAATAGTTTTCCCAATTAATGGCAGGGTAGTTGAAATCACCCAGTATTAAGGTGTTTGGTTGTATTTTAATTTTACAGTAATTTTAGAAAGGTGTAGTGAGATTCTTGGGGCATGGTGGGGAATCTGTAGCAAGTTACAATTTGGATTGCAGTCTTACCTAGTATTAGTTGTATCTGTAGAATTTCAGATGCATTGTGTTGGGCAACTAGTCTGGATGTGTGAATATCCTTGGTGAATATGGACACTCCTCTGCCCTTAGTGTTTCGGTCCTGGTTTGGTGGCCGAAAAGTGTGGTAAGAGTTGTAGCCCGGTATTGCAGGGGTGTTCTCTGGAGCCGTGAACCAGGTCTCAGTTACTGCACAGATATTGATGTTCTCCATTTTTAGAAGTGTCTCAAGAGAGTGCATTTTGAGGTTTAGACTTCTAGCATTGAGTAGCATTACCTTCAGATTTTGCATGCTTATATCTGTTATGGTGGTGGTTTTGTCCTTTGAGCCTTTCCTAAAAAAGGCACTATAGGGGTGGCAAGAGCCATAGCCAGTAACCTGAATCTCAGGGGTGACAGGTGCAGACCATCTGTGGCAAAACATTGTGGTCTGTCAATCATGTCATCCCAGGCAGACAAATACTGGATACCCTTTGAATGATACCAGAAACTTAGTCAATTGTTGAAGTCAATCATTTTGTCCTTATACTGTGGTATCATTTTGGGCAAAGGCAGGATGCTACTCAGGGCTAGGGTCATACCTGCCTGGGCCACATGATCTGAGAGCTCTTCCATGTCTTTTTTCATGTAGTCCAGGGAGGTACGTCTCAAGTCATTCACTCCAACATGGACAATGACAGAGTCATTTTTGTACTTGTTGTGGAGTCACTTGAGAGCATGAGTGATGTGGCGGATGTGGCATCATTTTATTTGTCTTTACATGCCTGCATATAGTTTTTATTCATTTATTAAGGAAATGACATCCTGTACTTTGATGTTTTAAATACTTTTTGAATTACTGGACTGACCAATAGATTTTGGTTTAGGTACGGTGTCAGAGTATTTAACAGGTAATTCTGTTATTGTTTTTAGATCTGAGGAAGTGTTTTGTATGAAAACCCAAACGTGTATTGGCAGCGTTAATATTTGTTTCAATAAAGTGTGTTTGGAGGACTTTTGGCTCTCATTTGGCTGCTCGAGGGGATTGTTGTTGTTTTATCATTTTATTTGTAGCTGGTGACGTGACCCCCCCACATGACAGACCACAATGAGGCTTGCTGATATCAATGAGCATTATATCTTTTAAAGTGATAGTACTAGCGGACATGAGTTGTGTTGTGTGCATCATGTACTGTGCTCTGTAGTTTGTACCAGTACATAGGTAAGTGTTATAATCTACATATAGCCAACTTGCATTATGTGTGTGTCTTGGCATGTCCTGTATGCAGTGAGTGGAAGTGGTGCCAGCCTGAATGTAGCCATATTTGTGTGTGAGTCTGTTAGGGTAGTATACATCATGTTATGGCCCAATAGGGCATGTGAACATAGCATGCATAATGGCCATACAGCCCTCACAATCAGAGACATCTGTATACCCCTCAGTACAGGATCAGCACATATTACCCCAGTCCAAGAGGGACTCAGGCAGATGACATGTGTTGAGATGATGGACACCCAGCCTATCAAATAGATAGTGTGTGCTGAGGTGCACTGAGGTGCTCTGTATATCATTAGGCAGGGTCTGTTTCAAGGGTATGTTTATGTCTGCTAGACAAATGTTTCCCACAAGCATGTAGTACTAATGTCACATAGTAGGTTAATGTCCTTACAGTGAGTCCCTACAGATAGGCAGCATACACACTCCACTAAGGTCACACCTTGTCTTGTAGCAGACCTTATCACAAATCATGAATGCATGAGTACGCTGACTGCTGCCATTGTCCTTGGTAGGCTGTCATAGAGATGCGAACCTATGGAGCCATGCATGTATACTGCTGTACCTTGCTGAAGTCATATATCTGCTGTGCTGCCATGCCATGTTGTGCCTCTTCACTGCTACTGTATATCGATAGGTTGTACCCTCAGACTCCTGGAACAGAAAGATACACAGGTCTGTGACATACCTGTCATTGTGTAACAATACAGCCAGTACAACATCATACAGCATAAGGTCCACAAAAGTATGTTGCATAGTCATGATACATGCCAGCATACAGTGTATGTTAGTGACCACTACAATTGGCATGGCAAATCAATACTGCATTAGAAAAGTACATGTCAAGTAATATAGTCACCCTGTGCATCAAACACATAGCTTAATTCCCCTGCATCGATAGCATGGATGACAGGGATGTGGCACAGGTATCATTACTTGCAGAGGGTGATGCATGGGGGTTCTGGAGGCCTAGGCTGGCCCACATGGTTGACAGCATGTGTGTGAGTCAGGAAGGAGAGCAGGTTAGACAGATTATAGAGAGGTGCCATGTGTGTCTGTAAGTGACCTGCATGTGACAGTGATGTATGAGTGTGTGCACAGTCAAGCTCAGTGCTAGCCCTATATGTGTGTATGTTGGACAGCTGTGGACCATACATGGTAGAGTTGACAGTTCACTGTATCCGGTTCTGAACATGGGAACTGGCTCTGCCAGGAGTTGCAGTGGCATGACCATGCCCAAGGTTAGATGTGGTGCTAGTACCTGATGGTGACTGCTGTCTGCTGGAACCGTGTCCCCACTGGACCACCCAAGACCACGTGCCCATGGTCTGTCATGTCATGGTGTGGACAACACACTCCCCTCTGTAGCACTGGATGTACTGCCATTATGGGAGCATAACTGTGCATAGCCACATAGACTACCAGCAGATGGTGTTGCTGACCTATGTCCACGGGTCCGCCACCCAATTCCAACCACATGTTCCAGCACAGTCAAAGTACGGTCCAAGACAGACACTGTCTCAGCCCACTGTCTAACTTCTGCATCAGTGAACCAATCCAGGGTGTCCTCAATGCAGTGGAGGCAGTCACAGATGACAGACTGTGCTGCATCCATAACCCTAAGCATACGTCTGGTGTTCTGTTCAGAATGTGCCTGTGCCTCCATGATGGCCCAAAACATGCGCTGAGTGACCTGTGATGTGACACCTGCAACAGGTGGTGGATGGACAGCAGTCCTTCTATGAGCACTGCTGTCAATCCACCAGTGTGGGTCTTCATCAGATCTCTGGCTACAGACAGTGTCTACACTATCTGAAGTCACAGTTACCACACTGGCCTGTTCAATGTCTCCACCTTCTGACTGTCTCATATTTGAAGCCTGTGGGGACTGGGTATGTTGCCTGTTAGACAGGGGTCCAGGGAAGTAAATGGTGTGGGAAGAAATAGCCAGGGAATTGTTATGGCTAGGCTTGTATAGGCCCTAGGGCTGATAGCCTAGTACCAACCTATGAACCTATGAACCTATACTGACTGTATGCAGTGACAATGGGGGCAGAAGAGGGATGTCGACCTCTTGAACAGATTCAGTCCCCGACAACCCCACCTGTACCTCACTGTGGCCACCATCGTCATCAGAGTCTAAAGAGACACTGACATCAGGTTGTATAGGGAAGAGACCCCAACTCCCCCCCTTGGTCACCTGTGGAAACCAAGACAAAAGCAGTACATTACTACCTGCATGTTTATGTATGGAAAATCCACAAAAAGTCATAATAATGAGGATCCACAACTGCATTACCACTCTCGCATCTTCTCATCTCAGCTTCCATGCACAACAGACTTCTTCACAACAAAATACACATTTGACTCAAGGCCTTTATAACAAGCACGTCAGGTAAATCACGTGACATTTGGCCAGTACAATGTTACTTTTAGGTATGCAATATGACACTATACCTGATAAAACAACACATAAAACCCAGTACACCTATCTTAACAAATATATGCAAATACAAGTTTCAATGCCTAAGGTATGTACCATCAACCTTTCGGTATGCACAAGACATGTTGGATTAATTGCTTCATGTACACCAGGAGGCTTATTCACTCTGAACTATAACTACAAAACTGTTTCTGCTTGTTTAACTATACTGCTGTGATTACCCACTCTGGGAAACTTAGGTAACTGTTCCAGACTAGAACATACAAACACTAAACTCTGGTTACACACAACATTACTAATACATAGGGAATTATCCTGGCCCTTACCCTTAATAGCATATATGTGTTCCATAAAAAAACAGTATCAAGCTTACCAGAAGCAGGGCCATGGCATTGGAGAACTCTTGATGGACCTGTAAAAGGTGACGGTGAGGTAATTTCACTACCACCACATGCTGTAGCACAACAAGGTAATACCTACCTATATCTCACATGTACAATAGCTACTGTGTTACTCAATGTATTGCTGATATTCTGAGTATGAGTATACAACTGATCTAACCCCCCCACAGCACATAGACATGACACCCACATAAAGGTATGTACAGCCTGACAGAATGACTGCTACAGTATTACAGTAGTGATCACAGTAAACTTACATGCACACTCCTCTGCTGTGGACACTGTGGCACCCACCCCCATGATGTATGGTGTGATGGATGCCTGCGAGCTGTTGTGTGTTCCTAGGTTCACTAGGAATTCCTCAGTGGCCATGAATGGTTGTTCCATTGCAGGCCCTCCACTGGTGATGGCACGATCCCTCGCTACATCAACTTCCCTTCATCATGCAGCATTCACCATGTCTGTAGCACGGTGTTGAGCCTGCTCATATGTCCTGTCCTTGATGTTGAGTCTCATTCACATCCCAGGCAAGGTCTGCCCACAGTGCAGCCTGCTGTTCCCTGTTATGTCTTCCCCTGGATAGGAGGATGTGATGATGCTGCCATAGTCCTTGAACTATTAGTTCATTCTCCACATCTGAGAATGGGGCATGCCACCTGTGATACAGAAGTCCTGAAATACACCAAAAGGGAAACACATTACAGGATCAGATACATGGATGTCCACTATGTACAGATACAGCAAGAACAAAATGGCTGGCACTATCCACTGCTTGCTCACACATGTCATACTCCACAGTGTGACAAGATACTAGGTGTGGATACAACCAAGATAATATCATTACTGAGGTAGTCCATGTGTGCCATGAGATATTGTGCTGTGTGATCATATACCCAACACTCCACTCTGGTGTGTCCCCTAAGGCCAGCCACCCAATAATATGTCATAAGACCAGTGCCAGACAAATAGCAGTGTGCTATTATGACCACTATATTGGAACAGTCCAACACCAGTGTGCCACAATGACAAAAGACAATGCAACCCTGATATATTGTGCATCCCCTGTATGTGTAAGACAGCAGGTTATCAATGACATATCATTTCAACATGTCTAAGACAGGATTACTGCTGTATTCCCTATTCCCCATACCTCTATCCTCCCATCTGCATCCTGTTATACACGAAAAACAGTTACATACCTGGTGGAGTGCAGTACTTCTCTGTTGAAATGTGCTACTAGTACTGTTTTGCAAAGATGTGCTCTGTGTGAGGAAAGTCTCATACAGAATGTTTGTCCTTTGCCAGCTGTTGCATTTTAACATACTTCTTATTAGAAGGTAATTGCCTCTAAACCAATCTGTGACTCTGATATGCTAATTGCAGCCAAAACAGCTGAGTTGCACTATCACTATTATTATCACTATCATCCGCACATAAGGCAGCTGTTTAATCTCAGCCTTACCTCAGGATACGTGCCCAAGGAGTGGTGTACGGCAACTGTGGTCCCACTCCACAAAGGCGGTGCCTCTACGGACCCTGGTAATTACCGCCCCATAAGCTTAACAAGTCTAGTCTGCAAAGCTATGGAGAGGATCATAATGGAGCTCATAAACAAAGATATAGGGGACTTGCAGACATTGGACCCAACCCAGTTTGGCTTCGTCAAGGGAAGATCATGCCTTTTGAACTTGGTTGACTTCTTCGAAACAGTCACCAAGTCCATTGATGAGGAAAGGCAGTCCATACAGCCTACCTTGACCTTGCAAAGGCTTTCGACACAATACCCCACTCGGGTATTGTAGAAAAACTTACCAGCTTAAATGTAAACCCATATGTCACAAGATGGGTTGCAAACTGGCTTAAGGACAGAACCCACAGGGTTAGAGTTGCTGGCACTATGTCAGACTCCAAGCCGGTCACAAGTGGTGTCCCACAGGGCTCGGTCCTTGGCCCCCTATTGTTCAGCATCTACTTCTCAAAAGTACAGGCCAACATGGGAGGACTTTGGCTGACAAAGTTTGCAGACGACTGCAAACTGGGCGCCATAGTGGAAAGTGCATCGGACACGGATATCCTTCAGAAGGGACTCACGGAAACAGATAGCTGGTGCCAGAGCCATGGCCTGAAGTTAAACACCAAAAAATGTATAGTCATACCCTTCGGGAAAAACAAGGTAACCCCAAGCTACCATATAGGTGGCAATCCACTAAGCACAGAAGAGGTTATCAGGGACCTGGGGACCCAGGTTGACAGTGGCCTTTCTTTTGACACTCACGTTGCTAAAGTGGTTAGAAAGACCTTCTACATTGCCCACCTGATCATGAAGGGATTCACATCCAGATCTAGTGAGGTCATTGTTCCCCTGTACTCTTCACTTATCAGACCAATGATCAAGTACAATGCCCATTCGGGATGTATCTCACCCGACATCTGCAGCAATTGGAGAGACCCCAAAAGTTCCTCACCAAAAGGATAAAGGGACTCCAAAATCTGTCATATGCTGCCAGATTGAAGAAACTCCAGCTCTATTCAGTCGCATACCATCTGCTCAGAGGTGACATGTGCCTGACATACAAGGCCATGTCCAAACCGGAATTAATGGACATGCTCCACCTCAAAAAATCCAAATCCACCAAAACCACTAGAGCAAGCGACTTAAACCTTAGCACGGACATAAATAGGACATGCTGGAGGGATAGATTTATCACTCAGAGACTTCCTATGCTGTGGAATAAAATCCCAGTCCATGTGAGGCAGAGCACTTTGCTGGCTCAGTTCAAGAGAAATCTTGACCTGTGGATGGGAGATCATAGGTTTACCCCGGGAATCATCTCTGTGTCACTGCTGGACAGAGGCACAACAAACTAATGGGCACAGTATTTTTTCATATAAGGGGTGGCATAAGCCACAAAAATTTGGGCTAGGCTTATAAATGCCTTAGGGCAGATAGCCTAGTATAAACCTATGAACCTATGAACCTATTAGCCAACCACTGTGAAATATATAAGGCCTTCATGTAGAACAGCCCCCCTTTTTTAGCTGTTGAGATGAACATTACTGGGGTGAGGACACTACATCATTCCGGAGGACAGGTCTGCAACAGAAACCTTTACATAGAGCTGTGTGTACCACAGGCTGCAGCTGTTGCAGGTAATAGACATAGGCCGTGAGCGTGAACACTTTGGAAGACAACAAACTGTAGCTGTATCTGTGTCAGCTGTGTCAGCCTTGTTGTAGAGGAAGAGCCAGGGTGTGAGTAACCTTTACACTCCAGTGTATGGCGTGTGTTTAAGGTATGTATGCTAGGCATCTGTGTCAATAACAGAGTACTAGGCAACATAGAGTAATGCTATACGGGTATGTGATGTGTGTCCCTACCTGCAGGTCTGTGACTTCCAGCTGTGAAAAGCAGTTTTTTAATTTGCAATGCTTTGTGTGGATAATGTGTGCATGGGTCATCCATTAATTGCTGTTTTCATAATAATGTAATTGAAATGCAACAAAACTTGTTTTGAACCCAGGACTGTGTGTGGCAAAATGTATTTTATACAAGGCATTTAACAGACTGAGCTACTTAGTCACTGCTACAGTGGGTGTATTTGCAAGATATATGTGCAGACATACAGGCTGTGACATACATTTTCTATATCCATCAGTTTGTGCATGGCCTTATATGGATGTATTTCTGCACTAGAGTCCCAGTGGAATAAATATTTTGCCATGAATGCCTTAGCAGGTGACTTTCTACATGTTGCTGATAAAAGGGCACATTTACCTGCTATTGCAGACCTCAGTTACATCCATTATCATGTCTCTGGCTGACTAGTGGTGGACTATTGCACCAGAGTCCAAGATATACTCCCATTTATTCCATTACTTTTTATTCCAGTTTGCACAGTGTGCAACTCCAGTGAAACATGCCTAATAACTGTAATTAGCAATTTCTATTTTTCGTTCAAACCACCTGTTTCAATTAAGAGTTGCGTGTCATGGCGGGTTAATACAGATGTGATGGGCTCAGGTTCAAAACATGGCAGAGGTATTTATTTTGTACATGTGTCTTACAATGTTAGAAAAACATATAGCCCTTATAGCTCTATTTAGCTGAGCTTTGCACAGCTGCGTAAGGTCGTGCATCAAGCAGTGCCATGTTACAAAATATAAAGAAAAGAAAAAAGGGGAGACAGGAAAGTGGTGAAATAGGGGCAAGTGGGGGAAAATATAGTGGAAGGCACAGAAGATGTGCAGGAAGGGTGTAGAAAAGAACCAAGCAAAACAGTCACTATATAAAACTAACTGGAGTGAGGTGTTCAGTGGAAAAACTGCAGATGGAATGTGGAAAGTTTTGAAAGAGAAATTGTTTGAGTGCAAAAAGTCAAAAACATTTTTAACATCAGGATCTAGGCACACAGCATCAGTGGGGTATATTTCCATAAGAACAAGATGCCTGATTAAGGCGAGAGACAATTAATATAAGAAATGGAAGAGAGGACGAACTACAACTTTGAAAACTGAAATAAACGAGCTGGGCAAACAGATTAAGCATAGTGTTAGAGAACATCAAGAAAATTTTGAAGAAAATGTATATAAAGATATTGAGCATAATATGAAACCTTTTTATAGATACATAAGATGTGGAAGGAGTAAAGACACACAAATTGATAAACTGTGTGCAGATTCTAAAATTTATTCTCAGACACAACAGATTATAGACATATTTACAAAATCTTATGCAAAACAGTTTGGCTCCACAAAAGGGGTGGTAAATTGTCTTAGTGATATCCAGCTAACTCCAGATACTGGAATCAAATTAGATTATATTGAAAAAGAACTGTGCAAACTGGATCCAAACAAAGTGCAGGGAGGAGATGGAATAAGTAACAATGACCTGAGAACACTTAAGCAAGAACTTACACTGCCATTACATCTATTATTCAGTAGGTCATATAAATAAGGGGATATTCCTCAAGATTGGAGACATGCACTTATTAAACCTGTCTTTAAGGGAAAGGGGAGTAGGATAAGCCCAGAATCATATAGACCCTTAAGTCTACTTTCATGTTGTGGAAAAATAATGGAGAAAGTAATACTGGATAAGTTATTGTCAGAACTGGCTAGGTTGGGACTTGAAACCATATATCAACATGCATATGTTGAAAATAGATCTATTACCACCTGTAACATGATGTTCTATAACAATATAATAACAGCTATGAATGAAAAATTGTGCTGTGATCTGATTTATATAGATTTAACTTCAGCATTTGACAGGGTCATGCACAAAACACTAATCAATAAATTAGTACAACTAGGTATTGATGTACTGTTGATAAGATGGATAGCTGCATGGCTTACAAATAGGACATGGCAAGTATCACATACCAACTGGACAGGTGAAATCCTTGGTTACAGTCAAGGTATCCCACAGGGCTCTGTACTAGGCCATTTACTTGTTTAGATTGTATCTTTCAGACCATACATTTTCATCTGAAGGGTTCTACAGTCTATATGCTGACGACCTGAAATTGGGTAAACTGATTACAAGTGTTACAGATAAGGCATATCTGCAAAATAATTTGACTAAATTGACCATTTAGGCACAGGAGAATAATATGTTGATAAATACATCAAAAATAGGTATATGAGATTTGGGAGACATAAACTGAAAGGTGAATATTTAATACAGCAGACAGTGATTGAAACTGTAGACTCATTTAAGGACCTGGGTATATGGGTAGATTCAGCAATGATTTTTTCTAATCATATCAACTAATTGGCTAATGATAGTTATAGAACTATAGGTTGTTTAAAAAGATTTATAAAGTCTAGGAAATCAAACATAATGAAATCATTGTTTGTTAGTTACATTAGACCCAAACTTAAGTATGGAATAACAATATGGAAACTCTATAGGAAAACAAGCATGAATAAACTGGAAAGAGCACAGCGGAAATATACTAAGGTCATCCATGGATGTGAAAATCTAAATTATTATGAAAGACTAAAATATCTGAACTTGTATAGTGTCTCTTACAGATATTTAAGAGGAGATCTTATTCAGGTATATAGGGCATTTAGGGACAACTACCTCTGGGAATGTTTGGGGTTATCAAAAAGTACTACAGAATTGTCAAATAACCTATGTAGAAGATTCTATAGGAATGAGAAGTGTACTAATTGGTTCTCTGACAGAGTAGCTGATGCTTGGAACAGACTACCAATTTACATTAAAGCAAGTTCTAGTTTAGATATTTTTAAGAACAGCCTGGACATTTATTATGGGAACAAGTGTTTTGGCATATTGGCAAGTTAGAAGGACTTTAATGCCCGTGCTTGAAACATTTGTATGTATGTATGTATATCTATCCATTTCTTGTACAACAGCAACTGTGCACTTTGACAGAGTTGTAGATAAATTTGGATTCTCAAACCTCAGAGAGAGGGATGAGGACAACATAACTGCATTGTCAAGCCAACTGGACCAAATTATGTGTGTCCATTGGACACGTGTTTGAAATAGAGAGCTATGTATGGAACGATATTTTTTTTTCGGACAGGTGCCATTTTTTTTAAGGTGAGAGTGGAATATTAGGGAAGGAATATGGGTATGTGTGGGGGACATAAGTTGGGTAGGTGAGGATGCATTTGCAAATACACAAGACAGACAAAACAGCACATAGGTGCAGTGTGTGACATATGGGGGGTGAACACCTTGGATAGGGAGAATGTTGTGGAATCCGAGTCCCATGTGCCTCCAGATGGCAACAGTTTTACTCACGTCCCCACCCATGGGACTGTTAACACTGCTCCATCACTGTCCCAAGGGTGGCTGTGCTGGAGGCTGGGCACCAGGGCAAGGCTGCCACACCATGGTGGCCAGCATGCCCTCAATCTGGCACAGATGGCGGTCATAGCCACTGTGGACTATCCTGCACACCAAGACTGGCAGTTCTGTATGAGTGACAACACCCCCTCTGCCACTGCTTCCAGAGGGGGTCTGGGCCCCATCTTCTGGGGTGGTACTAACCGATGCAACAGATAGTGCAGGGGCAGCAGAGGGGGCATCTCCGGTCTAGGTCTCAGATGTGCTGAGACTTGGTGCCACAACCAGTTGGGGCAAGATAGGGAATTGGCCAGAACTCGCATACCTTGACGTGCTGTAGTAAATGAGGTATAGCAATAAGTTACAGTTAGTAATAACCAAACCAATGTTAGTATTATAAAAATCAAACATCATATTTATTCATCCAAAGACATATTAATGTATATTATGTGCAACACAACATTAAGTAACATAACAGTCAGTATGGTAACAACATGCCAGTAGAAAGTAAGCCATAGGGCCAACAAAACAGCCAGTGTAACAAATATGAATATATTGCATCATAATAAAGAATAATAATCAACCACATTTCTAAAATATAGTTAAACAAAATATGTTATTATTAAATCATAATAAAACATAAAAATAATGAAACACATTTTTCCAAAATATAGTTAGTTTAATAAAATCTGTTAATATTAAATCATAATAATAATTAACAGTAATAAATAAATGAAAATAAGGGGTGGGGAGAGAGAGAAAAACATTCCATTACTGACATTGCAGATTATATGCCTGAAAACACTGAAATATATACCCCCGGATTCACTATTCATCTGTGCAGAACTAGCTTAGGCCTGCACAGAAGTGGCCGTTTAGGAGCAGCACAGCATCGAGCCATGCATATTAATGAAGCATTCTGCCTGAGCTCCTAAATGGACACAGAGCATGTACGAGTGCAGGAGGCATGTCTGAGAGCAGAACTCTCAGAATATACACGCCCCTGCACTGAAGAACAGCAGTTTAGCAAAAAGAATGGGTGAGACCACTCATAGGTGTTTGCATGCCCCTAGCAACATCCCCTCAAGTTTATAAGAGCAATAGTTAAAATATAAAATATAAACAAACTCATTTTTTTTATCAAACAGATAAAATTTAATCATAGGTGCACAGGTTTGCCCATTGCTTAGCTACATATACTGCAGCTTAAATAGCACAAGATGATAAATATCAAGATAAATGCAAATTAAGCAGAACTGCAATAGTGTAGTGGTGAGAGCATTTGCCTTATGAGCAGTCATTCCCAGTTCGAGTCTCACTCCAGTACATTCCATTTTCCATATCAAATCACTTTATGAACAATATTCTTTGTTGCATAACCTACTAAATAACATATATTTGTGAAGTGGAATACTGCATTAAATGCAGATGTGAGGCATCATTGTCATAATGTTGTAAAATCCACAGATAAACACAAGTGCCCCATACAGTATATGTACACATGAATCAGGGATACAAATCGAAGGTACAATGTGCTATGAATGATAAATCCATAGAGTGTCCAAATCCACCACCTTCCCAAGAACCATTTTACATTTCTGTCTAAATAAGTGCGGGGGAAAGTGGGAGTAAGCACTACTGAGCAGTAGTAAGTGGCAGTAAGCATATTTAAGCAGTAGTAAGTGAGTTTAAGGCAGTTTGTGCAGGGGTAAACAATGCACATACAGATTAAGCAATATTGCAGCTAACTCTCTGTAAGCATATTTAACCAGAGGTTAGCATTGCTTACCTTCGCGCAAACCCACGCAAACCCACTTACAATTGCTTAAAAGTGCCATAACTACTCTGTATGCAACAGCCGCTGTTCTGGCCAGAAACAAAATAAACAGCCCTTGCAGGTCTTGAAACCAGCACCCTGTACACTATAGTCACCGTAATTAACAACTAAGCCATCATAGCAGTACATAAGATTGAGGTATCACCAAACAGATCCTCACTATAGGAAAATCAAACTTAACATGTGAAAGGAATCTATATACAGTTTTATCCTGTATAACCTACTACATAACATAAATATGTAAACTGGAGTACTGCATTAAGTCCAGATGTGAGGGGTCATTGTAATAAAGTGTTGAAATCCCCTAATAAACACAAGGACCCATACAGTGTACATACACATGAATCATGGATACCAAACACATATATAACATGTAATAAATAATACATCAATGCCAAACAGCAAATAGCATATAAATTAAAAATTAAGCAATGCTAAGCATTGCACAGCCCAGCTTACTAGGTGTAAGCAATATGTAAGCCAGCAAAATCAGTTTGCCCATTGGTATACCCCTTTAAGCAATGCCAACCTTAGGTAAGCAGGTTTGCTCATAGCTTAGCATTTTTAAAACCATCCAATAATGGCAAATTGCAGGAAATTGGCCCTATTTAAACCCAATAGGCAAGAATAAATCTTGTAACTGGTTGCAGCTTCCTCCTGTAGGCACTATGACTGGTATGGGAGATGGAGTGCGCTTTTGCACACAGCACTGGGGCATCCAGGAGTCCAATGTCATGGCAGGACTCCTTGTTAAAGACCATGACCAGAGACTGCTGCAGGGCCAGTACCAGGGTTCCCAATATAAAGTGGAAGCCTGGAACCGTCTTGCCCATGACCTCACCAGTGCCACTGGCATACCTCGAACTGGTGAGCCGGTTAGGCATCACTATGCCGACTTGAAGCAGAAAAAGAGGGATCTCTTGGATCAGTGGATCCAAGAAGCTAGGAGTCCACTACCTGTTTAATAATTGCCAGCTCATGTATATTATGGATAGGTATGGCTAAATATTCCTCATGTCTTTGTCAGTGGCAGATGAGCAGGCTGCGAACCAGGAAGCCCATGCCTGTAGATTGCAGTGGTTGTGTCGCAAGGCAGGTTAGTAATACTCTTGTATGTACTGTCATAGGAAATAAATCTAAATGTAGTAGTAAATTAATTGCCTGTATAAAACCTGTATTGTTTAAGGTATGTACTGCATGCACCAGAGAATATGGCAGGAAGAGTTCCATATAGGCTGTATGTAAATAAAAGGATAACAGCCTGACAATAAAGGTCTAACTGCTGGACTGCATGTGTTTACTCTGGTATTATATGGTAATGTAGAGTTGCAATCTCTTAATAGTACTGTTGTATTAAGCACTGTTACCAACATGGTGCTACATAAATAAAATGTGTAGGTTCCAAAGACATTCTCCTTCAGATTCCAAAGACATTCTCCTTCAGAAGCTCAGATATACTCAACTTATGATCCTAAACAACGCATATTTTACGCCCACAATATTAAATAAAATGTACAAAGAACTCTCACCTTTTTGCCAATTCTGCCCCTCCAAAGAAGCTGATATTATTCATATATTTTGGAGTTGTAAATGTACATACAAACTTTGGTGTGCCTTAAGAGTCAAATTAGAGAAAATGGGCTATGAAAAATCAACTTTATCCTGGAAATTTGCCCTCTTACATGTACCTCCTATAGGAATGAAGAATAATCACACGCACATTCTAGTTACAACATTTATGCTAATAAAATACTACATCACATTAAATTGAAAAGACAGGTCCAAAATAACATGGGATGGATTCAAGCAAACAGCTAGTAAACAACTTCTGGCTCATAAATATTTATGGTATTCCATGAGGAAAAAAAGGACCCAGAAGGACACTTGCAAAATGATATCTGAACTCATTCTGACATGATTGTAACTCATATTTCTGTATGCTGCATAGCTTGATATAGATGAGAACTGTATATAGGTTATTAATGTATATAGGTTTTATGTGTGTAGGTCTGTATACTGTATGTTATTGTTTTATTCTCTGTTATATCGTTTTCTTGTCTTCATTTGGTTTTGATATAACCCTAATAAAAAGGAATTGAAAAAAAAATAAATAAATAAATAAAATGTGTAGGAATGCCTGTATATGACTGTTGTAATCACAGGAGGTCATATTGTACAACTGAGAGAGACTTTGATAGAAAACAGAGAAAAGATAGACAACTTAATCCAAATAGCACACTCAACTGAGATGTGAACTGTTGTATTTTTAGCACACACAGCCATGGTTCAAATCCTAGGAGTGGTAGTAAGCTGTATGCAGGATCATACCCCACAACTGTACAGATATGTCCAGAGTATCCAGTTAATTGGCTCATATCCGCGGCCTGTCACTCTTTCCCCCTGGCAAATCAGTGGGATGAATCCCAGACACTTAGGCAGCAAATAATGAAATACAACTGATTGTCAGACATCTATAAGAACAAACCTGTCACTCTAGCAACTCCCCAAAATTTTATGAGAGTAATAAGCCAAGTATGTCCCATCTCCACCCCCATGTTGTGAAGCTGTGAAAAGAGTGTGTGCAGTAACAGAGTGAGACGTATGTGCATAATACTAATGTGAAATCTGGTAATATGTGTGGCAACATTCAGGTAGTGCTAACAAACATTGCTCCTACAGGTCTGTCAATTATGAAAATTGTGCCTAGAAATAAAAGATTGAAATCCTAGACTGGTACTGTTTACTCTGGTATTGTGTGGCATTGTTAGTGTTGCAGTTGCTCTGAATAATAAGGTATTACTCATCACTGTCACCCACACTGTGCTACATAATAAAACTGTCTAGGAAATTGTGTATAACAGTGTTGTAATTACAAGGTCAGATTGCAAAACCACATGAAACATAGAAATCAGAGAAGAGATACATAGCAATACATATATAGCACACTCAACTGTGATGGACACTTTTTTATTTTTAGCAGACAAAGCCATGGTTAGAATCCTGGGAGTGGTAGTAAGCTGTATGCAGAATCATACCCCACAAGTGTCCAGAATTTTTGAGAATGTCCAGTTAATCGGCCCATATCTGCTGGCTGTTACCCTGTCCCCCTGGCATATCAGTGTGCTAATTTCTGACATGTAGTCAGCATTTCATGTCATATAACTGACTGTCAGGCCTGTACATATTTGGAAAATGTCAATGAAAACAAACCTGTCAATGTACAACTCACCAAAGGTTTAAGAGGGCAATATCAAAAAATATGTCCTGGTTCACCTGCATATGATCAAGACATGCCCAGAGTGTGTGCAATAAGAGATGGACAGGTATGTGCATAACGTCAACCTGGAATCTGGGAATATGTGTTGAAACAGTTAGGTAGTGTTAACAAACAATACCTCCACAGGTATACCAGGTAAGAGGTGTATACTGCAGGTAAAACTCAGTTCATGTGCATAGTTGTCTACATCCATAACACTGTCCAAACTAAGGCCATAGGGTAGTGTACTAATACCTGAAAGATACAGATCACAGCACTGACTAGGAAATGCAATGACAACTACAGGAATATACTAGTTGTTAATTGACATCTTTCTCACCCTCCCACCATACCGGCAACAATAAATTAAATACACAACTCAGTTGGTATGTGCTCCATTAAATCTACTGTTGGGACATATGTCCTATTGTTTGATAAATATTTAAATTTGTTTCTATGCATATGCCATGTTGAAATACTCCCACATTGGTGGCATGCTGCCCTCAATGTACCTGCATGAGGTTGTAATGTCCACTGTGGTTCCGTATATGCATGTGTTCTGTTTGCTATGCAACTGTTCCATATCTGGTGTTTTGGGTTAATGGGAATATCTATGCATGCTGTTATACATAATCCTGGAATGTGTTGACTATTACTAACCCACATATGTTGTAAAATTGAAACACCATAGCATGTTTGGGAAGGCCGGTCCGAGCGGACCCACCTGTCCAACCTCATCTGGCCATGGCACTAGGTACCAGTACATCTGGGGCCCACACCAGGACCTCCTTGTCCACTGGTCCTGCACCACCTTCAGATGGAACCGCCTCAGGGGATGGGGCTCACCCCCCCGGGAGTGGGTGCAGACAGAACACTGTCACCCATTGCCAGGTCTGGCGCGTAGTGCGTAGCGAGCTCCGCAGGGAGTTTGGAGATCTGCTATGCTAACTTGAGGGCCACATGTCGCAACTAGAGGGTAGGGCTGGCCCTCCTACTCAGCCCCCAGCACAGCCACCTTCACGGCCGTGAAGGTGCAGTGGTGACAACCCATAGGTGGGGAACTCAGTCCCACTGTTTCCACTAGGGGGCACATGGGCTTCCGATTTCCAAACACCCCTCCTCATCCAAGGTGTTTACCCCCCCACATGTGTCATATACCACCCATGTATGCTGTCTTGTCTGTCTTGTCTGTTGTCCTACCCAACCTCCCTCCCCAAATATACCTACTATCCCTCCCCAACATCCCACTCTCACCTGAAAAAAAAAGGGCAATCTGTTCCTCCCAAAAAATCTCGCTCCATACATAGCTGTCCATTTTGCACACGTGTCCACTGGACACATGTAATCTGGTCTAATTGGTTTCACAGCATATTATTGTTGTCCTCACCCATCTCTCATGGGTATGAGTGTCCAAATCTACCTCCAAATCAGTGTATATGCACATCTATAGCTGTAGAAGAAATGGGCAGCTATGGACCTTCCATACACCCGTCCTGCACATCCCTACATATTTTCCCTACTGTCTTTCCCTCTTTGTGCCCCTTCTTCACCACTTTCCTATCAACCCTTTTTCATTTCTTTTAAAGAAATTAGCACGGGGTAAGCGGGAGTAAGCACTTTTAAGCAGCAGTAAGTGGGTTTAAGCTTGTTTGCGCAGGGGTAAGCAATGCCTACACAGGTTAAGCAATTGAGAAGCTAAATCAGTATAAGAAACTGTAACCGGAAGTTAGCAGTGCTTACCTCCACGCAAACCAGCTTACAACTGCTTAAAAGTGCCTTAATCACTCTGTATCTAATGGCCCTTGTTCTGCCCAGCAACAAAGTAAACAGCCTCTGCAAGGCTCAAACCCACGACCCTGCACACCACAGCCAAAGTGATTTACCACTAAGCCATGTCAGATATACATAACCCTGATGTTTTCACAAACATATCATCCAACACAGTCATTCAACAGTACAGGAAATATATTTATACATGTGTGTGTGTGTGTGTGTGTGTGTGTGTGTGTGTGTGTGTGTGTGTGTGTGTGTGTGTGTGTGTATATATATATATATATATATATATATATATATATATATATATATATATATATAGATAGATATATAAATATATATATATATATATATATATATATATATACATATGCATACATCTATAGATATATATGTCTATATATATGCTTGTGTATGTGTGTGTATATGTGTATGTGTGTGTGTGTGTGTGTGTGTGTGTGTGTGTGTGTGTGTGTGTGTGTGTGTGTGTGTGTATGTGTGTACTGTTAAGCAATGCCATACAGGTCTTAAAGTGCATTTCTTGTTTTCCCCTCACAGGTGGCGAGGTGGGCCAGGGTCCCTCCTGCTTGCAATCTGATGTTGGTGTCCATACATACACTGAAAATGATGATAGGTGTGTTGAGGCACAGGCAGGGTTGTCAGAGGCCAAAACTGCACCATTGTTTGACATCCTCATACACAGTCACAGTGTCTATAGATGCCCCATCACCAGTGACCATAGCAGATGGACAGTTGATAGTTGGTGGCAGTGCACAGAACAGTGTGGTATCTTTGGCTGCTGTGTCTGTACACATCCAGCATAGCCGATTTTCCAGCATGGCACCACATAGGCAGATATACTGGGGTGCTTGTGGGAGGGCCGCTGGTCATCTTTACCCTGGCAGAAGTGCCCCATCTGGTACCACAAGACACATGTTTCAGGCTGTAATGGGGGTGCAGGCACATATGGAACTGTACACCAGACAGGGTCTGAAGCTGCAGAGGGCTGCTTTTTCATCTGTAAGTGACAACATCCATGATCTTGTAGGTGCCCTCTGTGATTATACAAAGGTCATGGATAGACGGTTGGGTGAAATGGTGGGCCTCATCGACCGTGGATTATCCGTGCTAGAGCATGTGTTGGGAGTGGCGTGACGGCCATGTGGACGTAGGCCAGCAACACTAACATCTGGTGGTTGACATGGACATGCAAGGACACCAAGCCATTTCTGTAGTGGCAGTACCAGCCCCAGGACTGCAAGGTGGGGGTGCTGTCAACACCACACCACAGTGGGCCATGTGCACATGGCCCTGACCAGTCCCATGAGGGACCTGCTTCCAGCGGACATATGTCATCATCAGAGGAGAGTAGCATATTGAAGCCTGTACCTGGATGTGCCCATGGAACCCCTGGCAGGCACAGTTGACGTATCCATAGCCGGAGGAGGTGAACTGCACATCCTGCCAGGTATGGTCTCAGCTGTCCAAGAAACACCTGTATATGGCAGCCACATGGCAGACCTGTGTGCATGCATACCCACACACTATACAAACACACCTAGAGCAACCTCATACCTACACACACCACATCACCATGCCCATATCAGTAACTTACACCCCTCAGTCACATACATGGTGTCAAACGTATGGCCCACTCTGGGTCTCTGGCAAGCCAACAACACACCCTGTGCATATGATGATTGTTATCCATAACATCGATGCAGGGACAGGCTAATATTGTTCTGGTGCACACGGTGACTGTTCTACAGTGCACCAATGTACTGCTGTGTAACATGTCAGCAGTAATGTTTAATGCTTACATGTCAGGTAGTGTAGCTGTCCAGCCATGATGCATTATAGCTGTTAGTAACACTGAGTGATTGTGGTCTCCATTATGTTATCCATTTGTGTTGTAGGTATACATGTGTCAGCAGGAGGATGATCAGCTCTTATATCTCCCAAGGAGTATGGCACTGTCGTGACACCATGGATTTGCCATATTTTGGGTACAGTTGAACACGTCACAGGTCTGTATAACAGTTACTGCCTGTGCCACATGGATAGCTGACCTCCCTGGGATATGTATATTCAGCAACCTGAAGTAGATCCCTACACATACACGCACACGCTTACTTGGCAACACTGGGACTTGACCTACCTAGGTATGTAGTGCTACTGATGTGTGTGGCTTTAATTGCACACACCACACAGCATTTAGGATGAGGTGTGTTCCAGGTTACATGTTACATGCAGAACATCCCCAGGAATGTACAGTATGGTAATGGAGGATGTAATGGTTGTATATGGACAATACATGGTGTGACATACCATCATATACACATTAACAAACACATAACAAGCAGACACACATTCGAGAGACGTGGGCCTATCAGTGCTAACTAACTTGTCAGTGTGTCCAATGTGTTACAGGTAGTCTGCACACAGCACATGCATAACTGGGCTGGATAGGATTATCAGTTACCTGTATGGTTGATGGTGACAGTGGTCACCATACAGTGGTACATGGGACATGTACTGGGGGTACCATGGTGTAATGAGAGTAAACCCAGCACCCACTGTGGATATTGTACGCACTGGAACCCATGATGACACTCTGACATACCCACCATCACACATTGACCAGAACTGCAATACAACCCCTTGTCCATCCCAAGAGTGCTACTACAGGTAAATGCATCTAATGCACATGCCACAGGCATAGTAGGGTGATGTATTGTCATGTCTCTCCTATGGGCAGCAACATCACTATCCCTAATACTGTGTGGCAATGCATAATGTAATAGGAGTATGTGGCCCTGGAATGCTGTACTCTACATTACCACCATAACAGGAACAGGCAAGCAAAAACTGAGGGTGATGCTACTCAGTGCTAGAAGTCTAAATCTCAAAATTCACTCACTCGAGGCACTCCTTAAAATGGAGAACATCAATATCTGTGCAGTGACTGAGACCGGGTTCAAGGCTCCAGAGAGCACCCCTGCACTACCAGGCTATAACACATACCACACTTTTCGGCCATGTAACCTGGACTAGAATGCCAAAGGCGGAGGTGTGTCCATATTCATTAAGGATATCCACACCTCCAGGCTAGTTGCTCAGCATAATGCAGCTGAGGTTATCCAAGTGCAACTAACTCTAGGCAAAACTGCAATCCAAATTGTAGCTTGCTACAGATCATCCACCATGCCCCAAGATTCTCACTCCTCTTTTCTTGATGTACTGGAAAATATTAGGGTTCAACCAACCACCCTAATAATGGGCGAATTCAACTACGCCACCATTAACTGGGGAAACTACTCATGTACCAACTCCTTCACTCAATGCTTTCTGGAATTCATAAACTCCAATGCCCTGGATCAACTTATCCACACCCCCCACAAGGGGCAACAATATCGTAGATCTAGTCATTACCAACATGAGTGAATGGTGTTCATAGGTTCATAGGTTGGTACTAGGCTATCGGCCCTAGGGCCTGTGCAAGCCTAGCTATAACAATTCCCTGGATATTTCTTCCCACAATATTTACTTCTCTGCACCCCTGTCTAACAGGGCGACTGACATGATCCCTGGGGTGAATTTCCTATCTCCCATCCAATCATCAAGGTTCCTTTTGAAGAGGTCCAATGAGGCGCTCTGCTTGACATGTATGGGCAGTCTATTCCAGAGTACGGGGTGTCTCTGGGTCAGGAACCTATCCCTCCAGCATGTTTTGTTCATTGTGATGACAAGGTTTAGATCCCTGGAATGTGTGGCTCTAAGGGATTAGGATTTCTTTAAGTGGAGCATGTCCAACAGCTCAGGGTTTGACATGGCCTTGTATGTTAAGCAGAGATTGCCTCTGAGTAGACGATATGCCACAGAGTATAGCTGGAGTTTTTTTAGATGGTCAGCATATGGCATCTGCTTTAGGCCTGTGATTCTTTTAGTGAGGTATTTCTGTGGCCTTTCCAGCTGTTGCAGATGTCTTGTGAGGTACATACCAAATGGGGCATTATACTCTATAATGGGTCTAATGAGGAATAAGTACAGTGGGACAATCACCTCCTTTGTTCTGGATGAAAAGCCCTTAGTGATGAGGTGTGCCACATATAAGGATTTCCTGACTGTTGTGACGATGTGGTTATCGAAAGTGAGACCACTGGCCACCTGTGTCCCTAAGCCTCTCATCACACTTTCGATGTTTAGTGTCCTGCCACCTATGTGATAATTCATGGGTACATGTTTTTTTCCAAAGGGGATAACTATATATTTCTTGGCATTAAGCTTGAGCCTATGGCTCTGGCACCAGGCATCTGTTTCTGTAAGGCCCTTTTGTAGAATATCCACATAATTTGGGGATTCAATAATGGTTCCCAGTTTGCAGTCATCTGTGAACTTTGTTAGCCAGAGTCCCTTAGTGTTGGCCTGTACTTCAGAGAAGTAGATGCCAAACAAGAGTGGTCCCAGAACTGAACCCTGAGGTATTCCACTTGTCACTTGTCTGGAGCTGGATTTGGAGTTGGCTACTTTTACAGTCTGGGTTCTATCAGTAAGCCAGTTGGCAACCCATCGAGTGACGTAGGGATTTATGCCCAGCTAAGTAAGTTTATCTATGATTCCAGAGTGGGGGATGGTGTCGAAAGCCTTGGTGAGGTCCAGATAGGCTGTGTGGACCACCTTACCCTCATCCACAGCTCTGGAGACTAATTCGAAAAAGTCAATCAGATTCAGGAGACAAGATCGGCCCTTCACAAACCCAAACTGGGTGGGGTCCAATGTTTGAAGGTTGCCAGTGTCTTTGTTTATAAGTTCCATGATAATGCATTCCATGCCCTTGCAGATCAGGCTTGTCAGACTGATGAGACGGTAGTTCCCGGGATCCAAGGTGGATCGTCCCTTGTGGAGTGGGATAACTGTAGTTGTGCGCCACTCAGTGGGCATGAAGCCTGAGGTGAGGCTATGATTAAACATGGCACTTAGGTGAGGTGCCAGTTCATTTTGTAGTTCATGTAGTACACAGCCTGGGATGTCATCTGGTCCCATGGATGCTGTATTCTTAGTTTTGGAGAGTGCGGTTTCTACCTGTGTGGCAGTGATTAACGGAATTTGGCAATATTTTGGTATTGAGATGGGCCCTTTATGGGGTGAGAGGGGGTTGAAGTTGGCACTAAATCGATCTGCCAGGATATTGGCAATATCCTTGGGATCAGTATATTTAATGACATTCTGTTGTAGCTCAGAGCAGATCTGAGCATTGCCATTTAGATTCCTGACATAAATATAGAATGTCTTGTGGTTGTCTTTGGAATCTTTGGCAATTTTATTTTCGTAACTAGCTTTTGAGGATTTTATGAGGGATCTCAGCTTCTTACTGAGGCTGGTGAGGGAGTTTTTTGCATCCTGGAATTTTCCTCTTTTCTGCAACAGTTTCTTCCTTCTGTTGTATAGTTTGTTTATAGCAGGGGACCACCAGATTGGCTTCCTTTTTTTGGAGAAGAGCATCTTGGTTCTATTTGGGATGGCACGATTCATGCACGAGTGGATGTGCTCGTACAGTGCCTTAGTATAGGATTCTGCAGTCAAACTTCCAGATCCTGTCTGCGTGGGTGTCATGAAGTTTGTCACTTCTGACTTCAGTAGCATGAAGTTGGCTTTGGAAAAGTTTTTTAAGGGGTTTCCTTACTGGGCAGTGGGATGTGGATGTCAAAGGTGATTTGCTTATGGTCAGACCTGACCAATAAGGGGATGACCACTGGTGTGGATCATCTATCTCCCATGTTGGTAATGACCAGGTCTAGGATATTGGAGCCCCTGGTGGAACAATGGATTAGTTTATCCAGGGCATTGGAATTTATGAATTCCAAGAACCGTTGGGAAAAGGAGTTGGTACCCGAGTAGTTTTCCCAATTAATGGCAGGTTAGTTGAAATCACCCAGTATTAGGGTGTTTAGTTGTATCTTAATATTTTCCAGTATGTTTAGAAAGGTGTAGTGAGAATCTTGGGGCATGGTGAGGGATCTGTAGCAAGCTACAATTTGGATTGCAGTCTTACCTACTGTTAGTTGCACCTGGAGAATTTCAGATGCATTGTGTTGGTCAACTAGCCTGGAGGTGTGAATATTCTTGGTGAATATGGACACTACTCCACCTTTAGTGTTTCGGTCTTGGTTTTATGGTCGAAAAGTGTGGAAAGAATTGTAGTCTGGTATTGCAGGGGTGTTCTCTGGAGCCTTGAACCAGGTCTCAGTTACTGCACAGATATCGATGCTCTCCATTTTTAGGAGTGCCTCGAGAGAGTGCATTTTGAGGTTTAGACTTCTAGCATTGAGTAGCATTACCTTCAGATTTTGCATGCTTGTATCTGTTACGGTAGTGGTTTTCTCCTTTGAACCTTGCCTAAAAAAGGCACTATACGGGTGGCAAGAGCTTTAGCCAGTAACCTGAATCCCAGGGGTGACAGGTGCAGACCATCTCTGGCAAAGCATCATGGTTTGTCGATCATGTCTTCCCAGGCAGTCAATACTTGATCCCCTTTGAATGACACCAGAAGCTTAGCCAATTGTTGAAGTCAATCGTTTGTCCTTATACTGTGGTATCATTCTGAGCGAAGGCAGGATGCTACTCAGGGCAAGAGTCATACCTGCCTGGGTCACATGATCCAAGAGCTCTTCCATGTCTCTTTTCATGTAGTCCAGGGAGGTACGTCTCAAGTCATTCACTCCAGCATGGACAATGACAGAGCCGTATTTGTACTTGTTGTGGAGTGAATTGAGTGCATGCGTTATGTGGTGGATCCTGGCACCCGACAGGCAGCTGACTGCAATTTTCTCCTTGTTCAGCCTGGTGAATGGGACATCAGTGTGCCTGACTATAGAGTTACCTATGACTAAAGTGTTGGGTACACTGTCTTGCCTTAGGAGCTGTTGCTGAGTGGCACACTGGTGTTGTGAGCTATGTGTCACTTTGATTGTGACTGGTGTTTGTTTGCATTTCGGCTTTGGAGGTCCTTGTTGCTTGGGCAGGTTAATGTTAAGGGCCTTTGCATATGTGGGTTTAGTATTGCTATGTGTGGGTGTTGATGGTGTGGGTTTTGAAGGGCTATGAGTTGCTTGAGTCAATGCCTCATTGGTCCGATCTGACCATAAGCTAATTACCCTAGATATCCACATCCTGCCCCCACCCCCCATTAAGGAAACCATGTTAAATAAATTTCTCCAAAGCCAACTTCATGCTTCTTACGACAGAAGTGGTGAACTTCATGACACCCAGATGGACAATACAGTTACGACTACTGAATCCTACACAATTGCACTTGATAAGCACTTACATGAGTGCATGAATCGTGCTATCCCAAACAGAACCAGGACGCTATCCTCCAAAAAAAGGAATCCAATCTGGTGGTCCCCTGCCATAAACAAACTGTACAACAGAAGGAAAAACTGTTGCAAAAGAGAGTAAAATTCCATGAGTGGAGGAGCTCCCTGGTCTGCCTCAGTAAGAAGCTGCGATCCCTGATAAAATCCTCCAAAGCTAGTTACAAAAACAAAATCACCACAGATTCTAAAGACAACCACAAAGCATTCTATAGCTATGTCAAGAATCTCAATGGAAACACGCAGATCTGCTCTGAGTTACAGCTCAATGGCACTAAATATACAGACCCAACTGATATTGCCAACATCCTGGCAGATAGGTTCAGTGCTAACTTTACCCCTCTCTCACCCCCTAAAGAGCCCATCTCTATACCGGAAGAATGCAAAGTTCCTGTAATCATGGCTGCACAGATAAAAACCACACTCTCCAAAGCCAAGAACACAGCATCCATGAGACCAGACAACATCCCAGGCTGCATTCTACACGAACTACAGAATGAACTGGCACCCCACCTACGTACCATGTTCAATCATAGCCTCACCTCAGGCTTTGTGTCTGCTGAATGGTGCACAGTGACGGTTATCCCACTCCACAAGGGGGGAGCAACCACGGACCCCGGGAACTACCGCCCCATTAGCCTGACGAGCCTAGTCTGCAAGGCCATGGAACGTATCATCATGGAACTTATAAACAAAGACATTGGTAATCTCCAAACTCTGGACCCCACCCATTTTGGGTTTGTAAAAGGCAGATCATGTCTCCCAAACCTTCTTTAAAGCAGTCACCAAAGCCGTAGACAATGGTAAGGTGGTTCACACAGCCTATCTAAATCTTGCCAAGGCTTTCGACACCATCCCCCACTCTGGAATTATAGATAAACTCACTAAACTAGATATAAATCCATATGTCACAAGATGGGTTGCCAACTGGCTCACTAACAGAACCCACACTGTGAAAGTAGCAGACTCCAAATCCGACTTCAGACCAGTGACAAGTGGAGTACCACAGGGTTCAGTACTGGGTCCTCTTCTGTTTGGTATCTACTTTTCTGAAGTACAGGCTAACAAAGAAGGTCTTTGGCTAATGAAGTTCGCAGATGACTACAAACTAAGAGCCACAACCGTAACTCCTAACGATGTGGACATCCTACAAAAGGGCCTCACTGAGACAGATGCCTGGTGTCAAAGCCATTGCCTCAAGCTCAATGCCAAAAAGTGCATTGTCATCCCCTTTGGTAAAAACTCTGTACCCATCAACTACAACATAGGCGGTAGTATACTTAACACCGAAAGTGTGATAAGAGACCTTGGGACACAGGTGGACAGTAGTCTCTCCTTTGATAATCACATCACCACAGTAATCAGGAAATCCTATTACATGATACACCTCATCACAAAAGGGTTCTCATCCAGGAAAAAAGAGGTCATTGTTTCCCTCTACTTGTTAGACCCATTACAGAGTACAACGCCCCTTTTGGAATGTACCTCATAAGACATCTGCAGCAGCTGGAAAGGCCACAGAAGCACCTCACAAAGAGGATTACTGGCCTCAAACAGATGTCCTACACTGACCGTCTCAAAAAACTCCAGCTTTACTCTGTAGCATATCGCCTACTCTGAGGAGATCTCTGCCTAACATATAAAGCTAACAACTCCTACCTTCAAAAAGTGAAGGTAATGGATATTCCAATTCACAGCATTTTCCTGGGATAGTTGTTAACAACATCAATTGCAATACCAGCTGCAGTTTGGATACAGCACAGCTAGTGGCAACATCATTCAGCCAGCAAGACCTAGATATTGAACTGCCTGTGTTATTGAACTCAAAGGGACAAGACTCACTTTGTGAGTCGATGGAACTACTGGAGCATGGAGAACAAGTCTCCATGTCTCTAGATAATTAGAATGAACTTGTTCTTAATGTAAGTAATGAGGATGCTGCTAATATAGTAAATATCATTGACAATGCTAGTTTATGTGATGATCCAAATGTCAGTGCACATAATAAATCTGTAGTAAATTGTAATGCCTCCCTAACATCTAGTAATGTACAGGGCAGTAATATGGGCATTTTAGGTAAAGAACCTGCTGTCAGACCCAAGATGGTGACAACAGTTAACAACAGTAATAATGCTTTTTTAAAAAATAAACAGGGTGTAGATAACTCCTGCCATTCAGAGTTTTTTTTGGAGAAGGCCCTACCCATAAGGCAGAATATACAGATGGGGAGGTCTCGGAGCCGCAGGAGATGAGGAAGGGTACAGTCCAACCCCCCAGTTTACAACAAGGGTTCAACGACGCACAACCGCAAGTGAATAACTTGATTTTTAACTTGTCTTCTGTGGATTTAACTACAGAACAGATATCTATACTAAATAAAGGTCTATCATTTGTGCCAGCAAACAAGATGAATCTAGTTGATACTATTCTAGAATTAAATATGTTTGCTAGGAATATTATGCTAAAAACTATTTTTGTGAATGGCGATGTGAATACTACAAATGTATGTGAACTTAAAAAAACTAGTTGTTATGTACCTAACAATTCTCCTGCTATGGAGGCATTTATAAAGATGTGTGAGGATGATCTGAGAAAATCAGTTAAGGAGAGATCCAAGAACTGTTTTTATAATCTTACTATGAAGAAGAGTGAAGCAATAGGGGCATTGACTAGGGCTGAGCATTTGGTCATTAGGCCTGCTGATAAGGGTGGTGGGATAGTTGTCTTTGACACCATGGAGTATCTTGAGAAAATGCATGAGATGTTATATGACAGTAAAGTGTATGCTGTATTACAGAAATTGCAGGTGAATGGTATTATACATAGGTTAAATTTCTACAAATATGATTTGTTGATGACTGGTCAAATTGTCTACTCACTTTACACATACTTTTCTGTAGAGCATCCCACCATACCAGTCATATATGGCCTACCCAAAGTTAATAAAGATCTGTTGAATCCCCCTCTCCGACCCATTGTATTGGGCAAAGGATAGCTCACTGAGCCTATGTCTATATATGTGGAGAAACAGCTCAGAAATGTACTGAATACTGTAGAGACTGTATTGAGGGATAGTAAACAGTTCTTAGAGCAACTGTATGTCTGGGCCAGTCCTAGGAAAGATACTGATATCTGCAATGTATTCTTTGTAACGTTGGATGTGAATTCCTTATTCACAGTGATCCCCAATGATGAGGGAATTGAGAATATAAGGCACTTTTTAAGTAAAGAGAGTAATTTCTCTACCACTAAGGTTAATATGATCTGTGCCCTATTGGATTTGATCTTAGAAAATAATATAGTTCTCTTTGGAAATGAGTTTTTCCTCCAGAAAGTGGGGGTTGCTATGGGTACAGCGTGTGCGAACACATATGCCAATAACGTGCTGGCCCATTGGGAGAAAGAGATAGTCTTTTGCTGTGACATGTTTAAGCAACATGTCACTTTTTATAAACGTTTTGTTGATGACATCTTTTTCACATGGCATTGCAATGAGACACAGCTAGAGAGCTTTGTGAGATTCTTAGGGAGCACCACCTCCTATCTCTATTTTTCTCTACAGCACTCCCAAACTAAGATTGATTTATTGGAATTAATGTGAACAAGAATGTGTTTGGTAATATTTCAACTAGGTTATATAGAAAAAGCTGTAGGAAAAACAACATTCTTCAATGTTCTAGCATGCACCCCAGACACATAACCAGGAATATAGTTAAAAATCAAGTATTACGTTGTAACAGATTACATACTGATGAGGGAGACCTCAAAGAGGTGTTAGATAGTTTACATATAGATCTTATGAATAGGGGCTATAAAGTCTATGAAATCAATAAAGCTATGGAAGAAGCAAGCTCTCTTGAATATAATAAAACTAGACCCTATTTTTCTGAAGAATCCCCAATCAACGTACATGATGAAGGGAGAAAGGATACCGAGATGGTGACTAGGCTGTGTTTAACTTTTTCTAGTGATGTTAACAGGATCTGTAAGATAGTAAAAAAGAATTGGCCCATTTTATTAACAGACCCACAAATTAGTAGGGTTGTAGAGTCCACTCCTAGATTTAGCTTTAAGAACAGTAAGAATTTGAAGCAATGCCTGTCTTATAAAAACAACAGAACAAGTAAAGATTCACCTCACAGCGTAGAGGAACATATGCTTGCAGGGCTTGTAAGATTTGCTGCAATATATGGTCAACTTGTATGGTTGTGCATCCGGTACACTTGAAATGAATAGAATTTTTTTTCTATGCAGACTGCTACACTAAGAAAATAGTATATATGGCCAAGTGTAATTCATGCAGTGCATTTTATATAGGCAAAATGAATTGTATATTGAAGGAGAGGGTCATGGAAAATTTGAATAACGTACATAATAATAAATTAACAAATGCACTGGCAAAACATGTATCATATTGTGGCATTTACCATAATTTTAAGTTATTAGTTCTACAAAAAATCAGTGAGAGCTTAAGAGAAGGAGATTTATGTAATGAAACTGAATACACAGAGCTGAGATGGATTGTTGATTTTAAGGCTTATGTTCCACCTAGCTTAAACAGTGCTGTTTCTTTAAAACCTCTCTTAAGAAACAGAGGTTTGCCACATTGAATTTTATTGTGTGTTTTTATTGGTTGTTACTTGTATTTAAACTGCAAGTTTGTAAATGTTTTTCAATAAGGTCTGAAAAAGAGAGCAACCTCGAAAGCGTTAACCTAATTTATTATTTTATTGGTAATAAAAGTGTGTTTTTATTCTCCAGCCATCACGTCTTTTTATTCTACATTATTTATTTTTTGGGTTTATTGGTTCCACCACTTTCTCTTTTTACTGCTAAAGTTAGCACTGAACCTATCTGCCAGGATGTTGGCAATATCAGTTGGTTCTGTAATTTTCGTGCCGTTGTGCTGTAACTCAGAGCAGATCTGGGTGTTGCCATTGAGATTCTCGACATAGCTATAGAATGCTTTGTGGTTGCCCTTAGAATCAGTTGTGATTTTGTTTTCATGGCTAGCTTTGGAGGATCTTATAAGGGATATCAGCTTCTTACTGAGGTTGGCCAGGCAGCTCCTCCACTGATGGGATTTTACTCTCTTTTGCAACAGTTTCTTCCTTCTGTTGTAGAGTTTGTTTATGGCAGGGGACCACCAGATTGGATTCCTTTTTTGGAGGATAGCGTCTTGGTTCTGTTTGGGATAGCATGTTCCATGCACTCGTGTAAGTACTTATAGAGTGTATTTGTGTAGGGTTCAGCAGTCTTAACTGTATTGTCCATCTGCATGGGTGTCATGAAGTTCGCCACTTCTGTCTTAAGAAGCATGAAGTTGGCTTTGGAGAAATTTTTTACCGTGGTTTCCTTAATGGTGGGTGGGGGCGGGATGCGGATATCTAGGGTGATTAGCTTATGGTCGGACCTGACCAATGAGGAGTTGATTTCAGGTGTGGAACACCGATCAATCATGTTGGTAATGACTAGGTCTAGGATATTGTTGCCCCTGGTGGGGGTGTGGATAACTTGATCCAGGGCATTGGAATTTATGAATTCCAGAAAGCGTTGAGCAAAGGAGTTGGTACATGAGTAGTTTTCCCAGTTAATGGTAGGGTAGTTGAAATCACCCATTATTAGCGTGTTTGGCTGAACCCTAATATTTTCCAGTATATCAAGAAAAGAGGAGTTGGAATCCTGGGGCCTGGTGGGGGATCTGTAGCAAGCTACAATTTGGATTGCAGTTTTGCCCAGAGTTAGTTGCACTTGGATAACCTTGGATGCATTATGCTGCACAACTAACCTGAAGGTATGGATATCCTTAATGAATATGGAAACACCTCCACCTTTGGTGTTCTGGTCCAGGTTAGATGGCCGAAAAGTGTGGTATGAGTTATAGCCTGGTAATGCAGGGGTGCTCTCTAGAGCCTTGAACCAGGTCTCAGTCACTGCACAGATATCGATGTTCTCCATTTTAAGGAGTGCCTTGAGTGAGTGCATTTTGCGATTTAGACTTCTAGCATTGAGTAGCAATACCCTCAGTTTTTGCTTGCCTGTTCCTGTTAAGGTGGTGAATTTGTCATTTGAACCTTGCCTAAAAAAGGCACTATAGGGGCGGCAAGAGCCATAGCCAGTATCCGGAATCCCAGGGGTGACAGGTGTAGGCCATCTCTAGCAAAGCATCATGGTCTGTCAACCATGTCGGCCCAGGCAGAGAGATACTGGATCCCCTTAGAATGACACCAGAAGCTTAGCCAATTGTTGAAGTCAATCATTTTGTCCTTGTGCTGCGGTATCATTCTGGATGATGGCAGGATGCTACTCAGGGCTCGGGTCATACCTGCCTGGGCTACAAGATTGGAGAACTCTTCCATGTCTCTTTTCATGTAGTCCAGGGAAGTACATCTCAGGTCGTTCATACGAACATGGACAATGACAGTCATATTTGTACTTGTTGTGGAGTAACCTGAGTGTGTGGTTTATGTGGCAGATCCTGGCACCCAACAGGCAGATGACAGTAACCTTCTCCTTACCAAGACTAAAAAACAAAAACTTGTAAAACCAAAATAAAAGTCAGGCACCAGAATTTCTCCAGAAATGTTAGTGCTTTCGTCAAGTTTTATTCCACTCAACTTCCTCAGACTGGTCTGAGGAAGTTGAGTGGAATAAAACTTGACGAAAGCGCTAACATTTCTGGAGAAATTCTGGTGCCTAACTTTTATTTTGGAGTAACCTTGTTTAGCCTGGTGAGTGGGGCATCAATTTGCCTGACTATAGTCTAGTGTGACTAGTGTGTTGGGTATGTTGGTTTGCCTTATGGGCTGTGGTTTATTGGCACACTGAGTCTGTGGGCTATGTGTCATTTGGGTTGTGCTGCGGGGGTGGAGGTTGCTTGCATTTCTGCTTTGGAGGTCTCTGTTGCTTGAGCATATTATTATTGAGAGTCTCTGTGAATGTTTTTGTGCTTCTATGTGTGGATTTTGGTGGTGTAGGTTTAGTGGGACTATATGATGTGTGATGTGGTGCAAGTGTTTACTTTACCTTCCTTCTTGACTGTCAAGTGCAGTCCTGGTTGGAGAGAGCTTTACCTCCAGTTTGGCTAGATAAGTGCATCTCTCACAGGTTGTGGTGTTCGGTGGTAGGAGGAGATGGGTGTCTGTGTACATGAGGCAATTGCTACATTGCCTCAAGATGCCCAGATTCATCAGATAGACAGGAGAGAACACTGGTAGCTGACCCTTGGACATGCCTGAATAAAAAACTACTTTCCTCTAGACAAGTGAGGAAAGTGAGTATAAGAGCAGTTTTTCTCTAAGAAAGTGAGGGAAGTAAGTACAAAAACTGTTTTTCTCTAGGTAAAGAGGAAGGTTGAGTGCTGTAGTAATTTGTAGCTTATTTACTGCTAACAACAAGTTCTGAACAAGTGCTGAGCATGAATAAGCAAATTCAAGTGCTAGAACTAAGAATCTGTACCTGGATGTTGTGGTAGATAGGCTACCTAGTGCTTACCACTCCCAGTGATAAGGCAGAATGCTTCCCTCCAACACAGAAAGGCATGGGGGCTCAGAAGTTTATAAACAGTCCTGGATACAGCAAATCTGTATCTGGACTAGACTAGTTACAGGAAAGGTAGAAAACAAGCGCAAGTGCGGGTTTTTAAACCAGAAAGTTGAAAGAGGTGGAAAAACTGCCGAAACAGTCAATAAACTACAATTTCTGGGCCAAAACCACTCTTGTGGTAGATAAGCTACCTAGTGCTTACTATGCCCACTTATAAGCTAGAAGGATTCCCTCCAACACAGAAAGGTTTTGGGGGCTTAGAAGTTTACAAACAGTCCTGAATACAGCAAATCTGTATCTGGACTAGACTAGTTACAGGAAAGGTGGGAAACAAGCGCAAATGCAGGCTTTTAAACCAGAAAGTTGAAAGAGATGGAAAAACTGCCCCAACGGCCAATAAACTACAATTTCTGGGCCAGAAATCCCTCTTGTGGTAGATAGGCTACCTAGTGATTACCACTTTCTCTGATAAGCTAGAAGGCTTCACTCTAACACAGAAAGACTTTGGGGGCTCAGAAGCTTACAAACAGCCCTGGTTACAGCAAATCTGTATCTGGACTAAACTAGTTACAGGAAAAGCAGAAAACAAGCTTAGGAATTTTTTTTTTTGAAAAGTGGAAAGGGTGAAAGGAAAAACAGAAGATAATTCAAAATTAAGGACCTAAGTGGCTTACACTTCACAAAAGTTCTCTCTGTATTATATAGAATGAGCTAGTGACACTAGATTGGAATAGAGCTGGGATAGAGCTGAACAGATGGGGCTGGCAGTGGCGGCTGGTGACTTCAAATCACAGGGGGGCTGCAGGAGACAGCTGAATGGGTGGGGTCAAGGGGAAGGGGTGTGGTCAACCATAAAGGGGAGGAGCTATGCACAAAACCACAAAAAACTAACTTTAATTAAATACGCTGCCCTGGGTGGCAAACCATCATTATGAAAGTCCAATCAAGACAAAAATAAGTGTAGAAGAATAAAAATATTTCAATGCATTGGCTGCATGACAGCTTACTTAATATCTAGATGGAAACAAAAGGTTGTGAGGCATGAAAAAATAAATTACTTTTAAATACATTACTGGAATGCCAGTCAAGTAACATGCTGAAAGTAGAAATCTATGTGATGCCCCCACTTGTAAAAATGTTTCTTATCCAAAAAGACCTGCTGCCTGTCAACTTGTTTCATGGGGAAAACATGATAAAAGTAAAAAATGAACAGCAAGCAAGAAACAAGCTCAAGATACATTGCTTAAAAGATTACTGTACAGGTTATGGACCACACATGATTGGCATTCTGTTTAGTTTACGGGTAAAGTCTGTAGAGATGACTGGAAGTCTCCAACAAGTGTAATGAGCTTTTTAAAATAATGGAATCCTGTCCTTTAATACCCAAGGCTTATACATTATCTAGTCAAGTATTCTCTGCATGGCAACAACAGAAAGGCTTTCAATGTTGGCAATTCTTTAACATTATGCTTATTAAAGCTTAATTGCATCTTACGATGTCAGACAAGCTTACCTTATGGTCATTAAAGCATTGCTACTTAAACACAGAGCAACAGGCACTGAGTAATAAGCATAAATCAACAGTACAAAAATATGACAGAAACCAGACCATTCTGCAAAATCAAGGACAGATGAAAAGCCACTGTAGTACTTATGCAGTGTGTCCTCCCCATCCAAGGTAGATACAACTACTCCTTGCCTTGCTTGGACACATCCAAAGTCACTACATGGGGGAGTGGGGTGCAACAAGCATGTCACAATTTGAAATCTCTCTGGCTGACTGTGATGGCCCTGACACATTTCATTTGTCATACCTTTCAACTTCAAGAGCAAGAAATCTGGACAAAGCCATACACAGACGTGGGACAAAGGCCCAACAATAAGGACAATTTTTAAATATTGCTCTAATAAACTTAGAAAGATAATAGAATAGGTCTTGCATTAGTATGAATTTTCTGAAGGGTATAAAATCTGAAACTCAAATGTCTGTCATTTTCTAACTTCAGTCTTTAGTGATTTGTCACTAATTTGCCAAAAAACACAATTTTATGAAAAATGGACCAAAAATGTGATGCAAAAATATAAAATAGACACACAATACAGCTGCTACCTGTCAAAGAAGGGACACTTTAATATTAGTACTGCTACCTTGAGCAGCTGACAAAATGAAAGAATCTACATGCATTTCAAGTAATCGATAACTTTGATTATTACAGTTATTTCTTAATTGTAAACCCTCCATGTTTTCTTCCAAAATTGCTATTTTACGGAGGGATTATTAGGGGAAGAGCAACATTTCGAGCCAAAATTGGGGACAGTTGAGAGGTTGGCTATGCCTAATTCTATAAAGCAATTTATTTGCACGTACCTCTCAACCTGTTAATGCAGTAAATCTGAACAAGGCCAAATATATTGGGGGCACATATAAACAGTACTAAAAATTGCTCTTGTATAAATTGAGACAGTTGATAGAACAGCTCTTACTTTAACATGCATTTTTCTGAAGGTTATGAAGTCTGAAACTTTATTTAGTGACTTCTGGCAAATCATTTAGGAATTAAAACTACAAATTTTATGAACAAATTAAAAATTAGAAGCAAAAATCTATTCATTCTTTGAAAATCTGGACAGTTGGGAGGTATAGTTCAGCTGGGCCTGTCTGAGTTTGCTGCCCTTCCCCCCCTGACAAAATAATGGTTGAATGGAGCCTCTGCAGCCATTCCAATGAACCATTACTTGGCTATTTCACTCCATTTACCATAAACACTAATGTGCATACTGCTTTACTTCTATGATAAGTTGGACTTCATTTTGAAAGTTTTATTTTGTATTTTACAGCACAAACACCAAGTCATCTGTTAAACAAAGCAATGCAGTCTCACAATGAAAACTTAGCATTAAAACTTCTCTGCCCTTGAAACTCACATTCATTGAAACAGCATTGAAACCCACATTCAAAGAAAATACATTTTGCCAGTGGCAGATAAAGATTAATTTTGGGCTGTTTTCGAATCATAGGCCCCTTGCATATGAAACATACATGTGCTCTTTGATACACCTTCCTCATTGTACTAAAATTATATTCCTTGTACAATACAGTACACTTGTTAGAGGGTGTTTTAAATTTGTTTTGAACATTTTTCCACTAAGCAATGAAACAAACCATATGCACCCATAATGGCAAAACTGCCCAGTTGAGAACATTTATCATAAAAAAAGTCTACTCAGACTTCCACAGTCCACCATTATTAGTAAATATACACAATTCTACAGTCCACCATTATTAGTAAATATGCACAATTCTACAGTCCACCATTATTAGTAAATATGCACAATTCCACAGTCCACCATTATTAGTAAATATGCACAATTCTACAGTCCACCATTATCAGTAAATATGCACAATTCTACAGTCCACCTTTATCAGTAAATATGCACAATTCTACAGTCCATTATCAGTAAATATGCACAATCTCTGAAGTAAGTCATCTAAATAATTCCACATTAAAGAAATATGTAACTAATGAAGCAGTTGCTGCTAGCAATCACCTTTATATTTCATGGTTTCATCGAAAAATAAAGTGTCTGTTGCCCTCAGGAATAAATTGCCTATATTACATTAAAAATGATAAGCTAGTAATAATATTGCAAGAGGAAATGGATGGCAAACTGATAACGAACTCATAGTTAGTATCTTCACCAAGGAGAACATTCTGAGTATGGCAGCATCCACCCTTGTGGGAGTAGAACCCACAGCCTTCTGCATCAAAAGCAAGTACACAACCTGTTGTGCTATAGTATTAACTAGGCATAGCAGTAAACTTCTATTCCCCTGCAGCTCTCAGCTCCTTGTAAAATCTACTCAATACTCAACTGCATGGGGGTCAAAAGCCCAAAAGCAGGGACACATTAAACATTGCTTGTATAATCTTGGAAAGTTGCGTGTTGCCACCATATATTTTACTGCCAAGGTCCCTGAGCAAAAAACAGTCAGAGTAACATACCACTACGCCACATCAGCTGCTTTGTAAAGAGAGGAAGACTGAAACTTAAATGGCTATCATTTAGTGAATTCAGTTCTCACCATAGCTGTCAACCTCTTAGTACAAAACACCTGGACAAACCCAGTAATGAGGGAATACAGCCCTCAAACATATTCAGTGAATTCAGTTCTTGCCATAGCTGTCAACCTTAGCACAAAAACCTGGACAAAGCCAATAATGGGGGAATACAGTCCCAAAAATAGGGACAAATTTAAAATATTCATCTTATAAACTTAGAAAATTGCTAGAAAAAAAGGTTGTGCTACTATGTATTCTGAAGAACATGAAGTTTGAAATTCAAATGCCGGTCAATTTTACTGCGGACAGAACAAAACCAATTTTCAGCAGAGACGCAGGGATTAATACTGCAGACACATCTTTGTAAAATGGCAGGGCACCAGAGCAAATCCACACAAACACATGGAGGAGATGCAGACTCCACACAGAAGCCACCCCAACCAAGAATCAAACCAGAAAACCTATAGCTGTGAGGCAACAATACTACCATTGCACCATCAATTATGCAAGGAATTAAACATTCAGAAACCTGAAGTCTGAAATTCAAATGCCTGTCAATTTTATTTAACATTTGTTAATCAGAACAGTCTGACTTGGAACAAAAAAACAATTTTCAGCAGAGGCCCAGGAAGAAATAATGCAGACATGTCTTTGTAACATGGGAGGACACAAAAGCAAACCCACACAAACACAGGGAGAAGATACAGACCCCACAAAGAAGGAACCCCAGCCAAGAATCAAACCTGAGAACCTGCAGCAGTGAGGCAACAATGCTACTACTACACCATAAAATATCAAGCATTAAAACATTTACAAACCACAGATATTATGAGGAACAGATCAGATCAAATATGAGGCAAAAATCTGCAATTTTTTACAAATGGTGGTGGGTAGGGAACTCAAGTCTTTAACACCTGCATACAGGGTACAGGGTTCAAGCCTGAGGTATTCCCTACCACACCACCATGAGCACCTGGGGCATTTTCTCTCATACACACACACACACACACACACACACACACACACACACACACACACACACACACACACACACACACACACACACACACACCAGGCCATTCATTCAAATATTCATTCACACACTTCCCTACTAAACAGTACACACACACCAGGCCATTCATTCAAATATTCATTCACACACTTCCCTACTAAACAGTACACACACACACACCAGGCCATTCATTCAAATATTCATTCACACACTTCCCTACTAAACAGTGCACACACACACCAGGCCATTCATTCAAATATTCATTCACACACTTCCCTACTAAACAGTGCACACACACACCAGGCCATTCATTCACACACTTCCCTACTAAACAGTGCACACACACACCAGGCCATTCATTCAAATATTCATTCACACACTTCCCTACTAAACAGTGCACACACACACCAGGCCATTCATTCAAATATTCATTCACACACTTCCCTACTAAACAGTGCACACACACACCAGGCCATTCATTCAAATATTCATTCACACACTTCCCTACTAAACAGTGCACACACACACCAGGCCATTCATTCAAATATTCATTCACACACTTCCCTACTAAACAGTGCACACACACACCAGGCCATTCATTCAAATATTCATTCACACACTTCCCTACTAAACAGTGCACACACACACCAGGCCATTCATTCAAATATTCATTCACACACTTCCCTACTAAACAGTGCACACACACCAGGCCATT
This sequence comes from Protopterus annectens, assembly GCF_019279795.1. NCBI lineage: Eukaryota > Metazoa > Chordata > Ceratodontiformes > Protopteridae > Protopterus > Protopterus annectens. Next base: position 1,162,764,627 of record NC_056733.1, on the reverse strand, counting down.
CATTCAAATATTCATTCACACACTTCCCTACTAAACAGTGCACACACACACCAGGCCATTCATTCAAATATTCATTCACACACTTCCCTACTAAACACTGCACACACACACCAGGCCATTCATTCAAATATTCATTCACACACTTCCCTACTAAACAGTGCACACACACACCAGGCCATTCATTCAAATATTCATTCACACACTTCCCTACTAAACAGTGCACACACACACCAGGCCATTCATTCAAATATTCATTCGCACACTTCCCTACTAAACAGTGCACACACACACCAGGCCATTCATTCAAATATTCATTCACACACTTCCCTACTAAACAGTGCACACACACACCAGGCCATTCATTCAAATATTCATTCACACACTTCCCTACTAAACAGTGCACACACACACCAGGCCATTCATTCAAATATTCATTCACACACTTCCCTACTAAACAGTGCACACACACACCAGGCCATTCATTCAAATATTCATTCACACACTTCCCTACTAAACAGTGCACACACACACCAGGCCATTCATTCAAATATTCATTCACACACTTCCTACTAAACAGTGCACACACACCAGGCCATTCATTCAAATATTCATTCACACACTTCCCTACTAAACAGTATACACACACACCAGGCCATTCATTCAAATATTCATTCACACACTTCCCTACTAAACAGTAAACACAAACACCAGGCCATTCAAATATTCATTCACACACTTCCCTAGTAAACACACACACCAGACCATTCAAATATTCATTCACACACTTCCCTACCATTCTAGACTAAAATAAATAACACACTTACCTGTCCTTGCTGCCCATTCCCCATAACGTTAATCCAAATGCCCGCAATACTCCATAGTCCGAGATTCCCGATCCAAACCCTACTCCACAGTCCCGACGCTGACTGCTGCTGTTGCAGTCCGGTCCCGACGCGTTTTCCCAGCGAGTCTGTGCATTTTAAAAGTGCACAGACGTCTCCTATGTTCCCCTACCTGGATTGCCGGACTGCCGCGAACATGCGCAGTATACTCGCAGTAGTCTGGACTACTGCGCATGCGCGGAGTCCGCGAATTTTAAAAATATTTTTTTTCTTTTTTCTTTCTTTTTTTTTGGTTGAGGGGGCTGCAGTCCGGCAGCCCGATAGCACGGGCCGCCCCTGGGGGCTGGTAGGAGTGTCTGAAGTCAAAATATGACCTCACTGCACTCAGCTGAGTGAGCAAATCAGATAGAGCCAGGAGGAGTGTACAAATACAAATTTACAGGAGGGGTGGGCAATTCCAAAGCCACTAAGAGACCACAGTATTCTATGAAACAATTAAATAGAAAAATAAATAACTACAGAGACACAGACCAATGAAACAATTAAATGCACACAAAAATAAAATAAAATGCAGTATAATCTTTAACACTGCAAGTTTGTACTTAACTCAGCTAGTAATGCAGTTGATTGTAGGTGTGTAGCAGAAGCCAAACAACTCAGAAATTGAGCAGTAATAAATTCAAAGAATGTGACTAACTCTTATAAATACACAGGAACCCTCTAGGCTAAGAGTTTAACACTGAATATCAATGAAGTGAAACACAACAGCCCCTACTATGTGCAGAGAGAGATAGAGATCACAGTATTCTATGAAACAATTAAATGGAAAAATAAATAACTACAAAGAGACACAGACCAATGAAACATTTAAATGCACAGAAAAATAAAATAAAATGCAGTACAACTTTTAACACTGCAAAGTTGTAGTTAACTCAGCCAGTAATGCAGTTGATTGTAGGTATGTAGCAGAAGTCAAACAACTCAGAAATTGAACAATAAAAATTTCAAAGAATGTGACTAACTTTTATAAATACACAGGAACCCTCTACGCTAAGAGTTTAACACTGAATATCAATGAAGTGAAACACAATAGCCCCACTATGTGCAGAGAGAGAGAGAGGGACCACAGTATTCTATGAAACGATTAAATAGAAAAATAAATAACTACAGGGAGACACAGACCAATTAAACAATTAAATGCACAGAAAAATAAAATAAAATGCAGTGCAATCTTTAACAATGCAAGCTTATACTTAACTCAGCTAGTAATGCAGTTGATTGTAGGTATGTAGCAGAAGCCAAACAACTCAGAAATTGAGCAGTAATAAATTCAAAGAATGTGACTAACTCTTATAAATACACAGAAACCCTCTAGGCTAAGAGTTTAAGACTGAATATCAATGAAGTGAAACACAATCGCCCCCACTATGTGCAGAGACAGAGAGAGACCAGAGAATTCTATGAAACAATAAAACAGAAAAACAGCTGGCAGAGATGTCATTGTCAGTCAAGAATAGGTTACCTGTATGTATCCAAGCTGGATACCTGACATCTGCACATCTGTACAGGGACTGACAGACATCAGCTTGTCAACTGGCTATGCAGTGGGATGAATGGGTTGACAGACAGACATCTGACACCAGTAGGTATGCCATTACTACATGTTGACAGCCCTCACTGACATGTGATATACAGACAGTAGTCTACAGTTAATTTCCACATGTCAGATAATTATCCAGTAGGAAATATATAATGTGACACAGCTCACACACCAGGAACATGACAGTGAGGACTCAGAGTCCATCTATGCATGCAGGAGTGTTTGTTGCCAGTACTACAATTAGCAATTTACTCTTTCTTGGGAAAGCACAGTCAACAGTAGTAACATCATGATACCCTACATGCCAGTGTGACTGCACATAACCTGGGATACTACCCTTGTGTGCAACACATTCACATGGATAAGAGTGTTGTACAGGTCATATATACTCAAGTGTCCCAGACAGGAGACTCGCACCCCTTGCTAATGTACTAACAGCACATAGACACATATTATGTACATGGCATTACATACACCTATTACAGATGTCATTACCCTGCTATGTTATCAGACTGGGATGTGAGCACAAGTTACCAGGGCTGAGCCATGCTTAGCAGGTGTCAGCAGTGCTGCAATATAACAGCTAAGCACATTTGAGAACTGGTAAGCGAAGCCTACATGGTGTAAGTGCCCATACGTTTAACCATACCTTAGCACCATTTATCTTCACCCAATCCCACGCAAACAGACTTAAAGCTGCTCAAAATTGCCTTAACCACTCTGCATCCAACAGCCCTTGTTCTGCCCAGCAACAAAATAAAACAGCCCTTGCAAGTCTTGAACCCAGGGCCCTGTACACTATAGTCATAACAGTTAACCACTATGCAATGACAGCTGTGAAGACATTTGTTGTTTTCCCAATACATCTGTCAGTAGACATACTGAATAGTATTGAACAATTGCTGTGACTTCTACAACTGTATAGTACATGTTAGTGATATTACTGTTGCATCACATATGTTGTTATATCTAAATATACACATAGCTACATACGATGTGATACATCTGGGAAGTTATACACAACAGTAATGTTTACACATGACAAGGATATGGATATATACATATACATATGTAGATATAAGTCTATATGTACATACACATATATATTCGCATATATGTATTTATACACATCTTTATAGTGCATCATATATATGGCCATTTATAGATCTCTCTGTATATATATATATATATATATATATATATATATATGTGTGTGTGTGTGTGTGTGTGTGTGTGTGTGCATCATATATGTACAGATATATCTATTTATGTTGATATATATGTAGAGATATATAACTATATGTGCATATACATCTATATGCCTGTATATGTGTACACATATATAGATGTGTATATGTGTATATATATATATATATATATATATATACATATATATATATATATATATATATATATATATATATATATATATATATATATATACATATATATATATATGTGTGTGTGTGTGTATATGTATATATATATATATATATATATATATATATATATATATATATATATATATATACATATATATATATATGTATATATATATATATATCTATATATGTGTGTGTGTTGTATATGTATATATGTATATATATATATATATATATATATATGTATATATATATATATATATATATATATGGTCTATCACATGGTCGACAGGCCATATGATCGACACTCATTTGGTCAACAGTTCATTTGGTCGACAAGCATTTTATGTGGGGGGCTTCACCCCCCACACCCCCCAATGTGGGGGGCTGTGCCCCCCACACCCCCCCTAAATATATATATCAACTCCAGGGTCGGACAACATTGGGGAGGGGGGCAAATCTGCTTGTCAACCAAATGAACTGTCGACCAAATGTGTGTCGATCATATGGCCTGTCGACCATCTCAGGTAGACCCATATATATATATATATATATATATATACATATATGTTTACCATATGTCCAGAACATGGAGTGGAGACCTACCTCAGCACCAACAGTCTCAACCTCTTAGTGCAAGGGGATGTCATGTATGTATTGCAGTTATATATGTAGACTGCTGCTACTGTAACAGGGGTTGTCTTAGCAGACATGTTGTGTGTGGGAGGTCACATCTGCTATTGACATGTATGCCATCGGTTACCGACAGACATCCTAAGGACATCATAGTACAGTACCACTGATATCACAGTAATGATCCTGTGGACTACAGCAGAGATATGATCAATATATGTGGACAGTTTGGCACTCTCTGGTCAGTCCAGAGGTATACACAGATCCCCTTAGTGTGAGACATGTGGACCAAGCCTGACAATGTGGAAATTAACAGCCATGTACATGGGTATATTACCTAAATACTGTGCTGCATATGCCCACACAGTTTATGCATTCATGCACTCCTGTCTGTCCTGACACATAATAACTGGTGGTTCAGAAGTCACATGGCCACATACTACCCAGTAGTTAGTGACATACATCTGTACAGCATCCCACTGCTTTGTCAGAAATACACAACAGTTATGGTGGCCCGGCAACAGTACTTCTTGCAAATATCTGGACATAACATCACACTGGGTAATTACACTAAGCTTCTAGGCATGTAACAAAGCACCGTGCAAACTATAGGCAGACTGCCACAACCGTGGCCTACATTTCATATGGGGGAATATACATGTACCTGCAAATATAACAGGCCCTACAGGCATGTCACAGCACAGAGTAACAGATATCTGTGTGAAAGTGCATACCCACAACCAATGTGAACACAGCCACAGCCACATATGGTATGCAAGCTTAATATTACACTATATGGGCTGTCTGATCAACACTATCCTCATATGTGCCACTCACACACTAACTCTGCATATATACTGGGTCATGACACAGTGTGGTCCAATGCCTGTCTGTGGTATGGGACACGTGTGTTTGGCCCTACAAATGTGGAGCCAAGAGGGTACCATACACTGGAGCAGCATGTAACATCAGATAGAACAGGACCAAGAACAATGACATCTACCAGAGTCTGTACACAGGCCAAAGTACGTATTCATAATACACATACTGTTGACAATCACCATAAGTACACAGACCCCACTACTGTACACACAACTACAGAATGCTCAGGTTATGCCCTTAGAAATAACCCCTACTACACATAACATGTCTAGCAGTCTGATATCTGACTGGCTTGTTATCAGGTATGATGTCAATAAATAATGGTGTACAGAATATATGCACCTCTTACTGCATGACATATGTACAAATATTGGCATGTTGCTGTGATATCCTCATACATTTACTGCTGTAACACAGTTTTTTGTGATATATGTCCTATGAGAGAGATGAAGTCAGTAACTCTCATGGCTGTCACCATGTACTAACTGCAATCCTCAGACTATACTTCTGCAGTTCTAAAATAGGTGATCTGTGAGTAAAACAAGAAACATAAGACTCCAAACACTGGCCAGTCTGCAGATAATCCTACACCTGGGAGTTTCCTCAAACACATAACACTGTCATGACAGGTATTAAATCATGTAGACCAGCCATATCCACACAAACCCTGTTAAATCAACATTACTACAAATGCAGAAGAGCAACACTTACATTCTGTTGTCATGTCTGGAACACCCCCCTCCTGTTTGATGGCCTGTCTCCACAGTGTATGTTGTTAGAGGTATATCCCACTACCATCTGTGATGCTGTTTGCCAAACACTGGCATGAGGTCCTGCTCACAGTGAATCAAAAGGGCCAACACCCGCATGATGTTCCTAGTTATAGGAGTGTGGTTCCATGTACTTGGCTATGGGAATGTTACCACAGCTGTTCCACATGCAGTCAGCTAGTGGGGGTCTGCAATTCATGCAGAGGCCATCAGCTGATCATGAGCATCATTTCCAAAACACAAGCTGCTGCTTAAGCAAAGCAGGTGTACTTCTCCACATCCACCAGAGAGGGAGTGAGAGAGACAGACAGAGACAAAGTAAGACAGGGACGGGGTGGGAAAGCAAAACCTAAGCATGTTTGTGTCACACACTTACCAGTACAGGGTTTCAAACCCCTGCCTGACTATGTATTACTATCACATGTCTATGCAGTTATTGGATGCACCACAGAGCTTACTTGTTGGTGAGCTGTCCAAAGGTATATTCGATGGTGAGTGACATCTGCAATAGTGATAAAGGAGGAATAAGGTAGATGTAGTACACGTGCCTGTCCACATAAACAGGTGTCAAGGTCAACACAGCCACACTTTCTCAGGGACTCACACACATTATTACAGTTGGCAGGGTCAGGATTAGACTTCCTAACTAGATAGTTTGCCACAATACAGTAATACACAGGCATCACATGCACCACAGGGGTTATCAGGATGATATATTGGCAATGGGTATGTCAGGATGTCTGACATCAGTAGGCATGCTTCAGTAGGCCAATGGGACGTGTAGTGAGTGTGAATGGCATCCAAATCATTATACTCCGCACACACACACAGATACAGGTTGCCAGTACTGACATGCATGGGTGCATTGCTTCACAGGTGCGTACTAGTTGACTATGCCAGAAGGCTGGGCAAGGCTATATAAAGGGTATACCTTGGCATCAGGCCACATGAAATTGGTCTACAGTGTGCCTCAGGGGTGTAGTGTCTGGATTGGCCCACACAGGTGGGTATTCTATTCACCATCCAGTCATCTGGGTTACTATTGTGGGTGGCCAGTGCTGTTCAATGCTTGACATGTATGTATTCTATAGTCCATGACATGGATGGTGTCTGGGATGTGCACACATCCCACATGCATGTTCTGGGACATGTGGAAGTGTACCTGGGGTGAATGGGGCATATTGGGTATTATCAGATGTGCCATTCCAGGCTTCATGTGATGAGAACTAGCAATGGACACCAGGTCGACCCTGCACCTACAATGACAGCATGATACAGGTATTCCCTGGTGTCAGTGGCATCTGTCCATACAGGGCATGTGTATAAGGCATGGTATGTCCTTTGTGGGTTACATTTGCTGGCACTACAGTTGTTGCAGGCGTCCAGTGGAGAACATAGTGAAGGAGCACTGTATGCAGTTATGTGCTTATTGAAAGTATGGGACAGGGTGCCATGCCCTCTGTAGTCTGTTGCAATCACACCATGGTTGCTATCTGTGGGCAATATGCAGGGAACTACCAACATAGTGGTTGTTGCCTTGCCGAGTGTGTTTGTGTATGAGACATGGGTTGAGAGTGTTCTCTAGGTAATACAAGGGTTGTCTAAATTGTTCGCCAGGACTTGATGTCACATGTAGGGGTATGGATTGTCTACCCCAGCCTCTCTGCTGTTTGACATCTGTTATCCTTGTAAGGTGGACATTGTGACATATAATAGGCCCACCATATAAGAAATTTGCAAAAACCACTCCACAATGAGTCCAGTTGTTACACACTCACAGCTACCTCCACACAGGATACGAATAACACACACACAGACACACCAAGTCTCACAGTTGCCACATCTGGGATTGGAACTCCTACCTAACTAGTACATTACACTACAGCATTACACAGTTATAGGATGCACCATGGAGATTGCTGGGCTACTCCTTCCCCAAAGGTGTATTTCAAAGTGAATGACATCAGCAACCTTGCCAAGGTTGGGCAATGGACAGTGTAGTTCATATGTTCATAGGGTCATATGTTGATACTAGGCTACGGGCCCTAGGTTCATAGGTTCATAGGTAGGTACTAGGCTATCAGCCCAAGGGCCAAAGTAAGCCTAGCCAACAAGGTTCCCTGGCTTACGCCACCCAAGAAAGTTATTTTCCTGTGCCACTGTCAAGCAGAGACACAGAAGTGATCCCCGGGGTGTATTTCCTATTTCCCATCCACTCATCAAGATTTCTCTTGAAGAGTGCTAATGAAGAACTTTGCTTGACATAGATGGGTAGCCTGTTCCAGAGTATGGAAAGTCTCTGGGACAGGAATCTATCCCTCCAGCATGTCCTGTTTATTGTGGTGACAAGGTTTAGGTCCCTAGAGCATGTAGCTCGGAGGGATTGGGATTTCTTTAGGTGTAACATGTCCAACAGCTCTGGGTTTGACATAGCTTTATATGTTAGGCAGAGATCACCTCTGGGTAGGCGATAAGCTACAGAGTAAAGCTGGAGTTTTTTGAGGTGGTCAGTGTAGGGCATTTGTTTGAGACCAGTAATCCTCTTTGTGAGGTACTTCTGTGGCCCTATACATGCCTAGATATGACAATTCCCTGGCTATGACTTCCCACAATATTTACTTCCTTGCACCCCTGTCTAGCAGGGCAGCTGACATGATCCCTGGGGTAAATTTCCTATCTCCCATCCAATTGTCCAGGTTCCTTTTGAAGAGGGCCAAATGAGGCAGTCTGTTTGACATGTAAGGTCAGTCTATTCCAGAGTCTGGGGAGCCTCTGGGTCAGGAACACATCCCTCCTGCATGTATTGTTCATTGTGATAACAGGATTTGGATCCCTGGAGCATGTGGCTGTGAGGGTTTGGAATTCTCTAAGTGTAGCATATCCAGCAGCTGTGGGTTTGACATGGATGGTATGTTAAGCAGAGATCACCTCTGAGAGTACAATATGTGAGAGTCTAGCTGGATAATTTTCAGACGGTCAGCACATGGCATCTGGTTTAGGCCTGTGGTCATTTTGTGAGGTATGTCTTCAGCCTCTCTACTTGTTGCAGATGTCTTGTGAGGTACATACATAACGGGCCATTATAGTCTGTACTGGTTGTTCTGGGAGATGTCTATAGTGGGACAATGGCATCCTTTTCCTGGATATAAAGCCCTTAGTGGGAGGTGTGCCACATAGGTGGGTTTCCTGACTGTTGTGGTGATGTGGTTATCAAAGATGAGACCACTGTCCACCTGTGTCCCTAAGTCTGTTATCACACTTTAGGTGTTTAGTGTACTGCCACCTATGTGGTACTTCACAGGTACATGTCCCATCCCAATGGGGCTAACTATATATTTCTTGGCATTGATCTTGAGGCCATGGCTCAGGCACCAAGCATGTCTTTCTGTAAGGCCCTTCTGTAGAATATCCACATCATGTGGGGATTCAATATTGGCTCCCAGTGTGCAGTCATCTGCGACCTTTGTTTGCCTGTGTCCCTTACTGTTCGACTGTACTTCAGAGCAGTAGATGCCAAACAAGGGCGGTGCCAGGACTGAACTCTAAGGTACTCCAACTATCACTTGTCTGGGGCTCGGGTTGGTGTCCACTACATTTACAGTGTGGGTTCTGTCAGTAGAGCAGTTGGCAGTCCATCAGGTGACATAGGGATTAATGGCCAGCTTGATACATTTATCTATTATTCCAGACTGGGGGATGGTGTCGAAGGGCTTGGCCAGGTCCAGATAGGCTGTGTGAACCACCTTATCCTCATCCAGAGTTCTGGAGACGGATTCACAGTTGTCATACAGGTTGAGGTGACATGATCGGCCCTTCACAAACCCAACCTGGTTAGGGTCTAGTGTTTGCAGGTTGACAATGCCTTTGTTTTAATTTCCATGATAATACAGTCCATGGTCCTGCAAATCAGGCACATCATACTGCTGGGGATGTAGTTCTCAGGATCCAAGGTGGATCCCCCCTTGTGGACTGTGATAACTGTACCTGTACACCACACAGTGGGCATGAAGCCTGAGGTGTGTCTATGATTAGACATGGCACGTAGGTGAGGTGCAAGTTGAGTATGCAGCTCATGTAGTACACAGCCCGGGATGTTGACTGGTCCCATGGCTGCTGTTGTCATAGCTCTGTAGATTGTGGTTTTTACCCATATGGCCATTATTACTGGAATATGGCAATCTATCCATGTTGAGATGGGCTCTTTGGGGGTTGGTAGGGGGGTGCAGTTGTCACTGAATCAATCTGCCAGGATATTGGTAATATCCCTGGGAGCAGTATATTTAATACCATCCTGTTGTTGCTCACAGCAGTTCTGAGCATTGCCATTTAGATTCCTCACATAGCTATGGAACGGCTTGCAGTTGTCTTTGGCATCTTTGGCTATATTATGTTTATAACTAGCTTTGGTGGATGTTATGAGGGATCTCTGCCTCTTACTGTAGCTGGTAAGGGAGTATTTTGCATCCTGGAAATTCCCCTGTTTTTGCAACAGTTTCCTCTTTTTTGTACAGTATGATTATGGCACGGGGCTACCACATTGGCTTCCTTTTCTTGGTGGAGAGCATTTTGGTTCAATATTGGATGGCACAATTCATGCACGAGTGGATGTGCTCATACAATGCCTTCATGTATGATTCAGCAGTCGTCCTTTCAGTTCCCATCTACATGGGTTTCATGACGTTAGTCAGGTCTGACATGTGTAGCATGACATTGGCTTTGGAGATGTGTGTTATGGAGTTTACCTTACTTGGGTGTGGGGGAGGATTGTTGATGTTATGGGTGATTAGCTCATGGGCAGACCTGACCACTGATGAGGTACCCATAGGTGTGGAGCATTGATTTCCCGTGTTGGTAATGACCAGGTCTAGGATATTTGAGCCCCCGGTGGGACTATGGGTTACTTGATCCAGGGCATTGGGAATTATGACTTCCAAGAATCATTGGGCAGACATGTTGGTACACAAGTTGTTTTCCCAGTTAATGGCAGGGTAGTGTAAGTCACCCAGTATTAGGGTGTTTGCTTGTATCATAATATTTCACAGTATGTTTCAAAGGCTGTAGTGGGTATAATGGGGCATGGTGGGGGAACTGTAGCAAGATATAAAATTTGGAATGCAGTCTAACCTACTGTTAGTTGCACCGGGGGTATTTCAGACACATTCTGTTGGGCAAGTAGCCTGGTGGTGTGAATATCCTTGGTGAATATGAGCATTCCTCCACCTTTATTGTTTTAGCCCTGATTTGGTGGCCAATAGGTGTGGTGAGTGCTGTACCTGGTATTGCAGGGGTGATCGCTGGAGTCTTGGATCAGGTCTCTGTTACTGCAGAGTTATCAATGTTCTCCATTTTTAGGCATACGTAGTGGTCAAAAAAACATTGATCTCTACACACACACACACACACACACACACACACACACACAGAGTTTCACAGTTACTATGTCAGGGAATAGAACTCCTAACTAACTAGAATATCACACTACAACATTACGCCCTTATAGGATGCACCACAGAGATTATTGGGCTACTTTTTCCCCAAAGGTTATTTCAAGTGAATGACATCAGCAGGCTTGCCAGTGAAGGACAGTGGAGGTTGTAGTGACTGTGAATGACCTCAAAAGCATTGCTCCCTACACAGGCAAACAAACACACACACAAACATCCACACTTGCCATGACTGGGAATAACACTCCCACCTAACTAGTTTATCACACTACAGCATTACACAGTTATAGGACATGCCACAGAGACTACTGGGCTACTCTTTCCCCAAAGGTGTATTTCAAAGTGAATTACATCAGCAGGCTTGCCAAAGAAAGGCAATGGAGGCTGTAGTGACTGTGAATGGCCTCAAAAGCATTGCTCACTTCACAAACAAATAAACACACAAACGTCCACACTTGCCAACTCTGGGAATAGAACTCCTACCTAACGTGTCTATCAAACTACAGCATTATGCAGTTATAGGACGCACCACACAGATTAGCGGGCTACTCCTTCCCCAAAGGTATATTTCAAAGAGAATGACATCAGCAGCCCTGCCAAAATAGGGCATTTGAAATTTTAGTGAGTGTGACTGGCCTAAAAAGCATTGGTCCCTACAGACAAACACACACAGTTGCCATATCTGGGATTAGAACTTCTACCTAACTAGTACATCACAATACAGCATTACACAGTTAGAGGATGTGCCACAGAGATTACTGGGCTGCTACTTCCCCAAAGGTGTATTTCAAGGTGAAGACATCAGCAGGCTTGCCATAGTAGGGCAATGGGGAGTGCAGTGTGTGTGCATGGATCATAACCCATTCATCTAGAGGCAGACACACAACACTAAGGCACACACAGGTTTATATTCCACAGGTACATGTATACAACTGCTAGATGACTAATGACTTGTACAGTCATGTTATACAGTTAGCACAAGCACCACAGACACTATAGTGTTGAGGGATGCCAGAGGCAAATGTCTACGGTGATTGACCTTTGCACATCTTGTGGTTTTAGCCAATTGGATGTGTGCTGGGGGACAGGCCTCATGATGGGAGGCTCTTTGTTACTGTCACTCTCTTCCACACATCTCTGTATGTGTACTTCTGGCCTATTATAATAACATACATGTGTGCATTCCTATCCAATGTGTGTACAAAGCATGACTAATGTGTACTGAGGAGTGTATGCACTAACATCTGTGACTGTCAGATATGTATGGTCCACTGTTGTTGCCAGACATGGGCTAAGTGTGCGAGCATGCCCAGTATGACCTTTCAGTATTTTGTTGTCTGACGTGGCCTTCATTTCAATAAGTATGGGAGCATGCCCGGTATGACTTTCTGTATTGAATGTGTGAATCCATTCCAGGTAGATTGTACTCCAGTGCAGACTTTTGTGTTCTACACCTACAGCTAGCAAACTGTTTCTACAGGATATCTGTAAATTGGTTGACAATATGGGGTCAAAATGGGTAAAGGATAGTGGGTTACTGTAGGTAATTGTGTGTGTGCTGCTTCTGCTACATGGTCCTAGTGTTAGCACAGCTATTCAGACATATGTACTGTTTTACACTGTGATGTTTTATGTCATCAAGTACTGTCAGGTATACATATTTGCTTGCAGTGATGTCACGGGGAACACAGGATGAATCCATCTGTGTCCAGTATTGCGGTCAGCAGCCTACATATTCTTGCACAATCATGCCATTCTGGAGAGGAAGCTGCAGACACTTGCTGCTGTGTCTCTGTAAATGGTTCAGCACATTGGTACAGTAGTGGCAGAGGATCCCATGCTTGTACATCCATCCAAGTGACAGTATGGCCATATCCTGCTGTGGCCATACCCCACAGCTGTACAGATTCACACAGGTTACCCAGAGGCAGGGGTCATAATTCTGGACATTATACCTTCACATTGTGGTTTACAAGCAGGTTTGTAGCTACCCATTATTGTGTTTGCAGCCAGGGATAGTATGTGCACACGACTGAGTTTCAAACTTCACACAATTCATGCCGCCCATGCTCCCACTCCCTCCCTCTATTATTCTATCCTCTTTCATACACTATGCAAACATTTTCTGATATGTTCCCTATAGTTATCACCTCAGCCCAGCAGTAATTTGGTGATGGTCCACAGTTCATGTAGTAGGACATGGTGGACATGTTATTGTGATTTGTCGACATGGCCTTGCATTTGGGTTCTGTGGACTATGTTATGTTGCTATTTGTGAGTTCATGACATAACATACATTGGCATATGGGTGAGACACAGGCGTTTAGCAGAGGACTGTAGGCCATTAGGTAGTGATGCAGGCCAGCTGTAGCAGGCCATTGCATTCTGTCACTCCTATAGTCCCAGATTGCAATACACTATATTCCCCTGGGGTGACAGGATAGGTGTGCAAGGTGTTCATGCCAATACTTTGTGTCATTATTGATCCAGTGGTGTGGATGCTGGCAGGCTGCTGCTTACAGCTAGGGACACATCTGCATGGGACACCTGTTCTGCATGCTGCATTCTTTCGCTATTGCCATACAGAGTTGGGGGTCATATTGTACCCATTCTCAACAGCAGGGATAAGACTGGAGAGGTACCTGTGGGTGGTGGTGGGGTGAGCTGGGTGCATGTGTGCTATGGACACTACTTGCATCTGACTCACAGATATGCATGGGGCATTCCACTTATGCTGATTTGTGCAGGTCCATCAGCTGTTTCTCAATATATCATTCCTATGATCTTTGTGGTCTGCCACTGTTTGGCCAGACAGCATCGGTATTCCCTACTACAAGCCCAAATAATGTGCTGCAAACCTGTATGTACAATTCCAAGGGTGTGTCCATTTGACAGTCACGTATTATACACTGTCTGTCTGGGGTACTTCCCCCTGTGTACTGCTTACATGTCTGGGCCGACATTCATGCCATGTCCATCTTTCAGATGGTGACACATATTACTTCCAAACATTTACTATGGCTTACTGCTGGAATGTGTTTTGCTGGGAAGCATTGTGTTTGGCACTGCAGTTGTGAGAACTTGGCCCTGTCATCGGCAGTACTGGGCAATGGCCACCAGGACAAACCTCACCATGCATACATACTAACCACTGTCACACAATATACAACACACACCAACCTAACACACAAAGACCTGTATATTGTACACATGCTACAATCTATCCTGCTACCTTGGCCAGCTCAGGTAATCTGTGCTCCACTGTTATTATACCTACACATACATGTTACTACAGTTCTACATAGGATTGTGGGGGGGGGGGGCAGACCTGACTGTTACTACATTTCTACATAGGATTGGGGAGGCACACCTGACTGTTACTCCATTTCTACATAGGATGGGGGGCACCTGACTGTTACTACATTTCTACATAGCATTGGAGGGGCACACCTGACACTTGTACTGATTTACTATGACTGTACTGATATTTCAGGTACTCCATTTCATTCTGCATTCTGGCTAGAGGCATATCAGTGTACTACAGGTCTTAGGATTGATTGACCTACATTTCAGTTTCTGACTTCTTACCCTTCAGAACTAACATCTCACTGCCTGACCTGTTGAAGTCTGTCTGTGTATGTCTAGGGGGGTGTTCTCCATAGCCATCAATCAGAAGCCTTAGCACAGCCTTTGTTGTGTTTGTCTATGATTGTCCTACTGGCTGAGACAGTTGTTGGGTATGTGAGCCTCCCTGACTGGCATGTGTGTATCCTATGTTGACCACACATGTGGCCCAGGACATTTCCTGCAGTGTGTTAGGTCACCTTGTCTGGTACTGGCTACTATGGTGACACCAGTATTTGTTACAGATCTCATGCTGCCACTGTAGGTGTCTACTATCTGTTGGCATCCCATTCAGCCACCCGATTCCCTTGCATGCTCACAGCCATGCCATAGATACAAGTAACAACACATACTACTCCATTCGGCAATTGGTAGGAAGAGTGACTTACCTTGTGGCTGTGCCAGTATTGAGTATGGTGCTGGAGGGCTGTCTATGTTGGAGGATATAGTACACTCCCTAAACATGGTTAAACACAGGTAGTGTCATGTTTGGCACCCCTTTTACTGTATGTGCAAGTCAAAGAAAGGTGTCATTCCCTGAGTCCCTACCATGTCAGTGTATGTGCTATGTGTTGCCTCTTTGCCAAGGCCTGGGTATACTGTGCACACCTCCTTCTGCCTACTGGGGCAGGCTGAGATTGCTCCTTCTCTGAGTCACTCTGTGCATGTGCAGGCCTTGGCAATGGTGGGAGGTTGTGTGGCCCTACCCCATGTTGTTCCTGCTGCAGCTGTTTCTACAGGATCATATTGTGTAGCATGGCACATACGATGAAAATGTGGGTACATGTAGCTGATGAATACTGCAAGGCTTTACCAGATGTGTCCAGGCACTGGAACCATGACTTGAGCCTCCCAAACACATGCTCTATTGTGATTCTGGTCTCTGCGTGTGCCTCATTATGGAGTTCTTGTTCGGGTGTGTGTGCATTTCTGATGGATGTCATCAGCCATGGCTCTAGTGCATAACCAGCATCCCCCACTAGGTGATCGTAAGGGATGTCCGCATTGACAACTCTCTGGTACAGCATCAGATGCCAGATGTGGGAGTCATGATACCTTCCAGGGCAGCCAGCACACATTCATTATAATGTCCTGGGCATCGCACACAAACTGACAGTTGATGGAGGGGAAGCCCTTGCGGTTGATGTAGACCCTACCATGCTCACCGGGTGGTGCTTTGATGCATATGTGCGTGCAGTCTATAGCACCCACTACCTCAGGGTATTCTGCTATTTGGTGGAAGAGATGCATATTGCTGGCCAACGCTTCATGGGTGTTGTGGAAATATACGTGCTCACCAGCATGTGCTGACATGGCATCCAGGAACTGGAGTACCCGGGATGCTGATGCCTGTAAGATCCCCATGATATCCCCAGTTGGCATTTTGAAGGTACTTGTGGCTAGTATTCTTAGGCCTACACATACTTTGGTATCCACTGGGATGGGTTCCCCTCTGTTGGTTCTGTGTGTGAGGTGTGGCCGGCACAGCTCAACAATTTGCTGTAGGAGGTCCTTGTCCACCCTATAGCACTCCACTATCTCCAGCTCACGTAGCCCCTGGTAGGTTACCCTGGGTCTGTACACTCTTCTCCTTCTCCTCACTGTGGGTTGGTCAACAGCATTCTCAACCTCATGACCCTCAGCCTCTTCCACATGTTGATTTATGATAGCTGCTGCAGCCCCTATCATTTTGTTGCTTATGTTTGGTAAAATTCCCCACTTGTGTGCATCGGTGGTGTAGAGTATGTAGGAAAAAACAGAGGGAAAGGTGTTTGCATAGTTTATAGTGGTTTGCTAGGCTGGGCTGGTCTGCTGCCTGTTTAATTAGCTGATTCTGATACATTTCACCTGCCAGCTATGCTAGTTCTCCTTGATTACCTTCCTACTGATGTTTTCCCTTTCCATTGCCTTCCTGTTTAAGCCCAGGGGCATGTCGTGCAAACACAGTGCTCAGATGTGCATAGAGCTGCTATTTCCTGGTTTACTTTTTTTTTCCTTTAAAACCCGGTGCACGGCACGCACACCCACTTAGGCAATTTAAAGAATGCTAGGCAGCCTCAGACACACCCCCTTGCTTAGCTCTGCTAAGCTCAGGGCAAACCCAAGCCACAGGGCTCCAACAGGCTTACACTATGCCTGACACACCCCTCTATGATGTCAGCTAGCTCTTAGACTTGCACCATGTTCTTCCTGCAACTACACGGTTGGGTGCAGGCTAGCCATGAGGGAGAATCTGGGATTCAGTATCATTCCCCTCATTTGCATAGGATGGCCTGCTAATCCATAGCTACAAGTCCCAAACTGAGCCTTCCCCCTTAGAAACCACTACTCATTAGCCATGTTATCTTCGGCCTGCCATTGAGTATAATGGCAAAATAGTGATCTGGGATGCAATGCTTATTTCAGTTTTTTTTTTTTATTTTTGTCCCAATCCAATTTGCGTGTCACTGCCCTACGCTTAAACAGCCAAAATCGGCTAAAAAAAATAAAAGTTTTTTTTTATTATTATTTTGGCAACTGTTTTCCATGCCAATGGCCATATATTTGGCCATTGGCATGCTTTGAACATAATATACACCCTTTATTTGGAGCTGTCATTGCTTCATTTTGAAATTTGCAGGAATGTACTCAGTTACTAACCGAGTACATTTCTGCAGACTATACTAGTCCTGCTCGGCCGGCTGCCAGCTTCCTGGATCACAAATTCACCTAATTTGCATGGTTTTCATCTGCAAATAGAGTAATTTACATACAGCAGCTGTGTCCGTGCAGGAATAGTACAGGAGTGCTCGTGCACATCCCGGGAGCTTATTCCTGGGTCGCACAGCAGCCATATTGCCTCCAACAGCTCCTGCACTATTCCTGCATGCCGTGCAGAGCTTGGTGAATTCGGGGGATACTCTACAGGTGTGTAGTGTCAGTTTTGTGTACAGTGACTACAATTCTCCTATAGCTGATGTAGCACGTACTTACCTCTCAAGCTGTTAGCATGGGTCAGTATGGGCCAAGCAATAACAAAAGCAGGTACACCACTACTCAGAACAGTTTCACATAATGTGGACTTATATAACCACGTAGGTGTTCTGTAAATGGATTTGGTAATACATTGCATTCCAGTTAATACTTTATCTGCTAATCATGTGACAAACGGATTAGGCACTTTTAAGTAGGTTATGAGAAACTGAGACACTTGAGAGGCAGGTTTGTGTACAGTAAGTAAACTAGACAGCCATCATGCTTTAGTTGGCAAACATGCAAGTAGAATTCGATAGCTGTGACTGCAGGAGATATCTGCAAATAATGTATTAACTGACTGCAGCAACTTAGTACAGACATGCAAGGGATACAGCCATACTGGGATTACACAGCTTTATTTATGAATCTACAGTGCTGATGAACACATTCTTGGTATTGATGTTAACATTCTTTGAAATCTAAACACAATGTCTGCTCAAAATATTGGCTACCTTATCTATATATTTGTTGTGTTCCTGGTGAGAGAGAAAATGTGAGCATTACGTGACTGATACTGAAACTTTAGTGCTACATACCTGGATTCAAACACAGGACTATGTGTGGCAAAATGTACTACATACAAAGCATTTAACAGACTGGGTTATTGAGTCACTGCTGACTATTGAGCGACTGATACTTGCCTGGATCTATATTATGAACTGAGCAATACAAGTTAAAGGACATTCCTCTGGGATTCTAGTACTATTACAGTGTTATACTAGACTGCAGTGACAGTAGACCACACATGAATGGAATACAACCATACTGCATACATTTAAAAAGCTGCATTTTAGAATCATCACTGCTAGTGACCACATTTTATTATTATTGGTTTGAAATATCTGTGAAGTCCACACACAATATCTACCTATGGACTGGGCTACCTCACCCATATAACTTTATTACCTGCTGTCTGAAGAAGAGAGAGTATTATGTGACCAATATTGTCCTGGAGGCAGCCTTGAACAGTACTATGAGTTAAGCAATACTGTTTGCAAGTCATTAGATTTGCTGGCTACAGCAATTAGTGTTACACTTGACTGCAGCAACCTTGCCATAGACAATCAATGCATACAGCTCTACTGCAATGGTTTTGACAACACAATCCTGCTTAACATTTTGCTTACTGTTATTGGTATTGTTGCTGTTTTAGTGAAATACAGTTTGTAATGTTCATTTATTGCACTACAGCTCTACAGCTCTAATTAGACATTTATTGCACTACAGTTCTATTTGACCATTTACTGCACTACAGTTTTTCTTGTTTATACTCTGTTGCAGTAAATGATTGACTCTTTCTTGCTTATTGCACTACAGTTAGCATACTAAATCCATACTTATCATGCTCATGGTGCAACCTGGCCAGGCGCCTGGCATGGGACTCCACATTGTGAGCCCTCTCAGCTGCAGCTGTAGGGAGAGAAGCACACCATTATGCTTACCAGTTTTGCAGACATTCAGCTTGTATATTGGTAAAACAGATGTAAAATTACTTACATATTTGTGGGGCATTCCCTGCTTTCACCTTTTGGACACAGGTATCCAAGGTTCCCCTCTTTCTCCTTTTCACATTGTCATAATGGTGATGATACTGCTCACCTGTGTGGGGGATACCAGTAACACTAGTGAGTTCCCTGGCCAAATTGTCCCAGGCCTCTGCCTTACACTCTGAGCCCTGGAATCCACCACACATCAGCTGCGGTTCATGGTTTTTAACAAGGAATCTGACCATGACCATGGACTCCTGAATGCCCCACCTCTGCACCTGAAAGCGCACACCTTCACCAACACCACCAGCCATACTAACAGTTGACTGAACTCCAATGACTGTTGCAAAATTCCCCCCTATTGGGCTTAATATAGGCTGTTTTCCCACCCTTACACATCATTCAGCAACATTCAAAAAAGTACAGTGTCACTTAGCAGTGTGAAAACCAGCCAAGAGAAGCCAAGCAGGGTGTAAACTCACAGAACCATGGTTTTAGTGAGGCTTAGCACCACACAAACACTGGTAGCCATTAGCATGTTTATGTACTGCTTTGCATGAATGAGCAGTGCTTAGCAAAGCACAGCAGTGCCAAAATTCATAATAGTGTAATGAAATTAAAGAAAAATAGTACATATCCTGCCTGTTATGGACTTGAGCCAGGACCTACTATACATAAGACTGCAACTCTACCCATGTGGGTAGTTAGATGTTACAAAAACTAGTATACCTTTACATATACTACTAGGCTACCTGTTAGCTTTACCTAGCACCACGCCTTGCCACACCATGCAAACATGCTTAAAGATAACTATAATTAAATAACTAATTACATTCAGTTTCTATTTTTTATGTCCAGCAGGTTTCAGACATGTATGTATGTGCTCCGCTCGGCTCTGCTGCACTGCTTGCCACGCCACATCAAGAAAAAAATAATAATAATTTTTTTATGATAATTAATTACATCCCGTTTCCATTTTTAGATGTCTGCCATGTGTCGGCTGTCTATATTTGAGCACAACTTGGCATTGCTGCACACCACGCCATGCCGTCAAACATACAGTAAGAAAGCAATAAAATAATTACAAAAATCATAATATCATAAAACTGACATAGTATACAGTTGGCACACTTTACAACATTACAACAGTGGGACAGAGCATTACAGGGAGCCTCACACTCATCTGCAGCCACGGGTAGCTGTTACACCTCTACCTACACTGATTCAATATCTGCATTCCTTGCCTCTTCCTCAGCAGCACACCATCATTAATATGCATGGCACACTGCCAAGGGGGAACCGTGGCCATGTACATGGATCCATTCCATGCAGGCTCTACACTGTGTCTACACAGACTTTATTAAATCCTGGGGAATATTATACGTATCACTTGACCTGAGCCATTCCAGCAAAGGGTCTTTGGACCAGCACACCTACCCAGTTAGTAAATGTAAAAATAAAAATAAAAACTAAAAAGGTTTGGTGGTAAGAGTGAGTGAGGGAAATAAGAGAGGAAAGGAGAAGGTTCAAGAATTATTGGCTTGTGTAATATCATTATAATATCATGATTATGTCTGTAATATCATTACTATGTCTGCAAATCCACACTGTAATGCAGTAGATTTTGAAGCTTTTTTAAAGGCAATTGTATGAGCAAGTTCTGTTTAAGATTCAGAGTGACTCAGTGTTGTTCATAGTTTCGAGGTTCATACTTGTTCAGCAGGTATCTGCACAACATGCAACTTTACCTGTATGCAAATATACTGAGTTCAGGCTATTTGCAGTGACTACAGCAATGTGAAAGCCTGCATTAAGAAACACCCACTTTCTAAAACTGCTTAAAAATGGAAAATAATGATTTAGTTATATGGGAAATGATCCACTGATATGTAAAGTCTTGACTGACTTTGGATTTTTTTTGGAAGTTGTAGATGACTGCAGCACTGGCAAAGCAGTTTAAACTGATATCAAGACATTAAGGTAAGTGGTGCTTAGTGCAACTATTCAGAATGATTATTTTTAAATTAAGGGATTTGTATATTAAGTATAAGGTGTGCTTATGTGGATGCCTTGGTTGGTTCTTAAAAGGGTGCATAAAAGGGGAAGATAAGAAAGCATGAAAATAGGGAAACATAACATAAAGGGTCATACAAAAGGAAGATGTCAAGAGGGTTATGCCAGAGGAGGTTGGAGAGGAGGAGACCCACATATTTTTTCAATTTTGTTTTATGTGATAGAGAAATTAGGGAAGGTAGTAGGGATGAGGGAGTAGTAGACAGAAATAGGGAAGGAGGGAGGTGAAGAGGAGTTGCAGCAATGCCCACCTGGTCCAGATTACCTCAGATGTTTCCACTGCCTGATGATCGTGTAATGGAAGAACTCAATGATGTGGGGCAGAGGTCCCTGGTGGCTTGGTGGTCAGAGCCATCCTATGCAGAGTACTATGCACCCACAAAAGAAGGTCCTGCATGGGCCAACGGTGCCTCTTCACTGCCCACTTCACCACATCCTCAACCAGATCCCAGAGCTCATGATGTTCATGGCTTTCCAGGCTATGTTGCATTAGAGTGTCTACAAAACTGGAGCCACAACCCTGGCCCTGTGAAAATGAGAGCTGGACATCCATGACAAAGTCAGAAATAACAACCATCAGTGGCTAAAACAAACATCTGTTTATTTAAAACTTTCATCCTTACATGACCTGGACTTATTCAGAATAAAAACATCAGTCACATTTACTTAATTTATGTACAACATGTAATACATGACATCACTAATTAGCATTGATATCGACAAATCAAGTATCTTTATACAAAACACATTAAAATGACATCATACCTCATTTTACCATCAAATGACGATTGGCTAAAAACATTTAATATTAATTTGCTCATTTAACCTCGCTGCTTTTTTAGCATTCGGTCTCAATTGCCATAGTGTCTCTCTTATTTCAACTTTGTTTTATAATTAACCTTCTACAACCATTTAAAACTTGCTTTAAAATACTACAATGTTTTTTTTAAATCCTATATTAGCTTGTCTTCTTTTTCTTCTTCTTCTTCTTTCAGCTGCTCCCATTAGGGGTCGCCACAGCAGATCAACTGTTTCCATTTCTTCCTGTCCCCTGCATCTTGCTCTGTCACACCAACCACCTGCATGTCCTCTCTCACCACATCCATAAACCTATCTTAGGCCTTCCTCTTTTCCTGTTACCTGGCAGCTTCATCCTTAGCATCTTTTTCCTAATATACTCTGCATCCTTCCTCAGCACATGTCCAAACCAACGTAATCTTGCCTCTCTGGCTTTGCCTCCAAACCTTCCAACTTGGGCTGACCCTCTAATATACTTATTCCCAATCCTGCCCATCCTTGTCACACCCAGTGCAAATCTTAACATCTTCAACTCTGCCACGACAAGCTCTGACTCCTGCCTTTTTGTCAATGCTACTGTCTCCAACCCATATAACATAGCTGGTCTCACTACCCTCTTGTAGACCTATTAGCTTGTAATTTCTTAAATAAAGCATTTTCACAGTTTTCTCTATGTCATAATAATGTCCATTCATTTTTCTACTTTGCATAAAATGTCAAACAATTAGAACACAATGCAACATAACCTCTATCTTTAATGTTACATATAAAATCTCTTCTAATTGGTATTATTTTATTTATATGTTCCAAAATTACATACAGCCCTTCTGATAAGCAGCAATACTTTTATAGGTATATTGAATTTGTTATTACTCGTATTGCTGAATAGTCTTTTTTTTTTCTTTTTTAATGTCAAATATTATTGACAAGTTAAAGGTGTTATGACAGGTGCCACTAAAGCCCCATTGTATGCAAATTTGGTTATGGCCTGCTGGGAAACAAATATTTATTCTGAAGAAATCCAGGTCATGAAGAGACAAAAGTGATAAGTAGATGTTTGTTTTAACCATTGATGGTTATTTTTGAATTTACATAACATACTTCCCCACTTTTACCCTACCACTAATTACAAACCTTTGTAAATTAAGAAAAAGGAGAAAGGTAAAAATACTTACTGTAGAACTTTGGCTTTCTCACTGGAACCTGCAAAACCCAGTGAGCTGGCTGATCGGCATTCCACCACTGCAGGTCATCATACCTGTGCTGACACTGCCACCCAGAGCAGGTGATCACTGTCAGGGATGACAGGTAGTCATCCAATTCCTGCCAGATGTCTATGTTGTCTGTACAGTCACTGCATTATCAAGTTTTTGCAGGTATGACTCCTGCAAAAGGAAGATCATGATCTTAGTCTCCTTATCTGACCAGCTTGGAGATTGAACATGTGCCTTCACAGGTGCTGCCATCTTTAGAAGTGCCAGAATAAAAGTGAAGAATGGAAGTACAGGACAGATGCTCAGAAGGTATGAAGCACACCCTCTGAGTTGTGACATCACCATACCCAATCCATTCCAGCATATAGGGGCATTACCAATGGAAATGATAGCAATGCCATGTTTGGTTTACTTTTTGTACTGAATCAGTCACGTCAACATTTTTTAAATAAATATGTACATCTTATTTAACTATGAGACAGAAAATCAGTGATAAATCCATTAATTTAATGTGTGCTTCAATATGCATTTGTTTAAGCGGAGGACTAAACTGAACTCCACATTGTCATTGTGGTGATGCACTAAGACGTTATGGCAACATGACTATAGAAGTAATGCTTGTGGTAAATTACTATTTTGTAACTGTGTTACATTGGTAATGTGTTTAAATTGTGTTTATCACTTTGGTTAAAGTAAGAGAGTATTAGGAAGTGATACAGCGTGACATATTGTAATGGATGAATGTGGATTAGGCTTCAGCACACTCCAACTTAAATGTTTGCTCAAAGCAGATATATATCCAAATGCGCTGGCATAGTTAGATTTCATGGAGACATTCTATGCATTCCTGCAGTCAGTGCCTTTGAGCACAGTTTGCCCACAACCAAACAAATCATTTAATACCTATGAAACCACATACATTAATGTGTATGACTGATTAATGGAGATTACATTGGCTGAGCTTGATAGGCAAATAGTAGGCTATCAGTCTGAAGACTATTTCAAGCCTAGCAAATAACCATAGGTCAGAATCAAACCATATACCTTGTATATGTGAGGTAAACACCTTATCCATTATGCCAATGCCTTCATATGAAATTTGTAAAAGAGACATAATTTCCACCAATAGTTTTATAGTCATCATATTTAAGTGGCTCAGCGAAGCTTGGCAGCAAGTGATGTGGAAAAGCTCAAAAGTGTTAAAGTAAGGTATTGAATACTTTACATTTAGAAATGACAGGAAAACAATCTAAGCTGAATAATGACATAACTAACAGATATATAAAAGTTCCTTCTTACCTACTGGCACAGAATTACAAAAGATCACAACATGTCTTTGGAAATTGACAGTTAACCCACACAGTATTTTACAATAGACCTGTCATACAGATAAATATGTCATAAAATTAACAATGAATAATTTAGACAAATGTGTGTTTAAACAAAAAGTTTTAAAAATGACAGTACAGCTGATATACATCATCTGACAAACCCTGAGTTGCTTGGTTTTGTTTTCAATGGACTGTAGAGCTGATGACTTTTTTTTAACTACTGTGGCCCATACACAAGTTAGCAATAAGGACTTATTTTCCTATTGCAGCTCTAGCTGGTCTGTAGAAAAAGGGAAATAATTTCCAGGACCAGAATACTATAAAATTTATCTTTTTTCCTAGTGTTTTAATGTGGTTATGGAAGTTAAGTGACTGGTCCAGCCATAAGCATAGGTATTTGAAGAATCTGGTTGTTTCTATTGGGGTACTATCTAGATCTGTGATGTTGAGATTGTTAGTTGTTTATTTTCAGCTTTTTCAACATTTTAGATATAAAAACAATGTTTAAAAAGATCACACAGGAAAACCAATTAATTAAAAACACAAAAAGAAAAATCTAGCAAATCTAGAATTTCCAGTGTGTGATACCTTAAACTCTTGATTCAGAGGCAACATGAGGTATATGCAAATTACCCTTTAAGGATATCAGGTGTTTCACCTAAATGACAATTCTGAATGTCCACAACTTTCTTTTACTTTTGTCTTTTTATGGACAATTTTTGGCTTTTATTGGCCTGAAATTGTCCATAAAAAGATCTAGAATTTCCAGTGTGTGATACCTTAAACTCTTGATTCAGAGGCAACAGGCAACATATAAAATTACCCTTTAAGGATATCAGGTGTTTCACCTAAATGACAATTCTGAATGTCCACAACTTTCTTTTACTTTTGTCTTTTTATGGACAATTTTTGGCTTTTATTGGCCTGAAATTGTCCATAAAAAGACTTAAAAGTAAAAGAAAAAAGTCATGGACATTCAGAATTGCCATTTAGCTGAAACACCTGATATCTTTAAAGGGTAATTTACATATATCCCATGTTGCCTCTGATTCAAGAGTTTTAAGGTATCACACAGTGGAAATTCAAGTTTTTAGATATCAAATGTCTTTTTTTGAATGGATTTAGGAGTAGCTTGTGGTTGTTTAGCCAAGACTTAATTGAGCCAAGATCAGACTGAAGCTGAGTTTGTTTCAGTCCTTCACAGTCAACTACTCAAAGGATAACCATGCCATCTGTGCAAAGAGCGGTGGAAAGATTAGTGAGGTCAGAGGGTAGTTTGTTAATAAAGACTGAAAACAGCAGTGAGGTGAGTATGGAGCCCTGGGACTCTCCTTAGGCAAGAGATGCTGGAAGTGACAGGGATTAACCAATTTTGACTCTGACATACCTGTTTCTTAAGAAATCTTTAAACAAGGTGACAGTGCAGGAGCTAACATTAAATTCTTGGAGGGAGTGAAGGAGCAGGGTTGGTCAATAAGATCAAAAACTTTGATAACGACAATAAAGAACGCTCCTGAAAGGATTCCTTTGCCCATGTGGAGAATGATTTCTTCTTTGAATGACCATAGTGCTGTCACTGTGCTCCACCCAAACTAGAAGCTAAACTGTTTAAGAGTAATTGGGTGGTACTATTGCATGTAAGTGGAAATTTTGGTTGCAGATTAGATTATAATTAAATAGCAATAAGTGATTTAACAGGTCAAAAGCTCTGGTTAAATCAATGAAAGTGGCCAGTGAAAGTCAAATAACACACATGGTGTTATACCCACTTCTAAATCCATGTTACTCATAATATAAGATGCATATGTTTCAATTAGTTCTTTTAGATGAACAGAGACCTTTCATTATAAAACCATAACTCCTATTAGAATTGTTTCATATTATTAAGGCAGTCATGCTTGCTCAGCTGAAGACATTTGCTACTATTCTCTTTAGACGTATCTTACATTGATGTTCCAACTTGGTATTTTTGTAGTATGCTGTTGATGTAGATAGTCTCTGGGTCTCACCACTGTCTGATTCATTTCTTAATGTAACTCCCCATGAAACTGTGTACTGCAGAAATCATTTATCCTTGCCACCACTGCAGCCCTCTGCCCTGCTCCACGTTAGTCCATTTTAGAGACCAGTACTGATGACTCAGATGGGTTCTCTTTTGTCACCCCTTACCATGTTTTCCTAATCTGTTTTTTTACTCAATAGCCTTAGCATAACCAAAAGTTTTGTGGAATCAGGTGAATGGTGGAGTGCCCCTAGAACTGTTTCTGTATACTGAATTATATGCTTAGACTGGGGAAACAATATACTTAACTCTAAATGGATTTGTCCTGTAAGAAGGGAGCATTTCTGCCCAAGGAGATTCGTATCATGGCCAACTAAATGGAATTCTTCTACAAGAAAACAGCATTTCTGTCCAAGGAGATCTCAATCATGGTTAACCAACCTGTGTCTCTTTCAAGGTGGCTGAGAGGCAATGTTGCCACTGAAATGGGGTTTCCATCAGAAACCTGCAAGCATACTGCCCAGTTTTTCATGTTTAAGCATGCTTCCATCAGGTCCGATGTTGTGCCCATTGCATTATTTGTACAGTGTGGTGGTCTGGTTATTAATATGATTAGGTTTTGTGCTGAGTCTGAATTGTCTGTTTATGCTAAATATGTTTCCTACATTTGAGGTATGCATCCAACAATGTACCATTTTGACACCTGCTATACCAGACTTATACTTTTTCTAGAGGTTGTGAGTTAGGACCTGTATATTATTATCTGGTCCTGTTTAACAGTTGGATACCTTACTATTTTCTGTTAAGGAGACCTCTATTACCCCAATTCTGAAGAGTCTTTCATTGTACTCTGATAGTCTTGACAGACACCTGCCTTCCTTTTATCAAGGCCTTGGATAAAGTGGTTTGCATGCAGCTTGGTTCTCACCTTAAGGAACATACAGTAGGCTCTGCAGTCTTTGTCAGTCTGACTTCTGCACTTATCGCAGTGCTGCCATGGCCATCTCCAGTGTTTTATTGATCTGTGCATGTCTTGAGATTAAGAGTGTTATTTGTCCACATGATCCTCCAGTATCATTCAGATATCTACTGCAACATCTTGAGAATTATCCTGGAGTGTGTTGCCTCTAACCACTCTGGTCATTTGCAAAAGGATATCTCAGGAATTACTACCTCCTCATCTTTCCCTGTAGACTATGATGTCATGCAGGATTTGGGTTTGATTCTTGGCCCCATTCTCTTCACTGTGCATCTGCTGCTCAAAGAACACCTCATAAGTAAGAAAAGACCACAGGAATGCTGACTGCAACTTACACATCATATATCAATCTCCTTTCCTCAGTACTCTGTGTTAATTTTAATTTGCTTATAGAACCCCTTGGCTGTGTCCACCACTGGACACTTAGTAAACAGCTGAAGCTTAGTTCTGCCAAGACAGTTACCATGAGTTGACAAATTCATATTTGTGTCCAGGGTTATCTCTGACAAGAGACTGATGCTTAGAGACCAAATGTCAGCTGTCATAAAGTCTGCAAACTTTCATATAACAAAACATTTAAAATATATTCTCCGAAGCATCTATTACCTTCTGAAAGACTGGCTGTGGGTGTCTCTACACTAGCTTCTTCACTACATCTAGTACATCTCTGGCTTGTTATCACAAGTGTGAGAACTAAAACTATATGTTTGCAAATGTTCAAAGCATATGCAGTTATTCTAACAATAAATAAAATACAGTTTCAAAACTTAGTATTGATATGTATTGCCTCACATTTGGCCTTGTAGTTCTACTGCTTTGAACATTGTTGTTATCATCTTTGAAACTTTATCAGGTGCCCTGCAGCTCCCTATACATAGGGCTTCCAGACAAAAAAAACTAATTGTATGCTGCTTGTACAAAACTCCTTTTCCAAGTTATTAACAGTATTTCATGTTGCCATCACACTGCATATGTCCTTTGCATCTTTTACTGGTGGTCTGTATGGTAGTGTGTAATCTGTAAAGTTCAAGTCTTCTTCATTTATTTAGCCCCTTAGACTATGGTCCCCTCATATATGAAATAGCGGATCCACTTTGAATCATCGAATGTTCAGAACATCGACGTTCTAATCAGCAAGACCAGAACATCGATGTTCAGAACATCGAAGGTTCAAAATGAACCACACAAAAACAAAAACACTTACAAAAACAATTTTATGCAGGGGGGCTTTGCCCCCCTGCACCCCCCACACACCCCCTACTTTAATATTCCAACTCCGGGTTTGCACTACAGTGGGGTAAGGGAAATGTCCCATTTACCGCTATATGCGGTAGCACTAAACGGGAGATTTCCCGTACCCTACCTGCAATGCCAACACTCAGATGGCACACACGCACAACATGCAGGGAACCTTGATGCCCTGCATACACACCCAAAATTCTTCAATTTTACTTACCTGGCACTTCCACTTTAAACCTTCAGTGTTCTGAACATTGATGTTCTGGTCTCGATGATCAGAATTTTGATGTTCTGAACATTCGATGATTCAAAGTGGATCCGAAATAGCATACTATCCAGCTTATACCATTGAATCTACTACCTAGAGGCTGTGAGTGGATTCAGGGTGTATCCTGAGTCTTCAGGGACTCACTGCTTTTCTTAACAAGTACAAGAACCTAGAAACTTAATACCTTGATGGTTTTAGGAAACCCTAACCTCAGTTGCTATAAAAAGTTCCTTAAGACCCACTTATTCAAGTCTAACATTTCAGTTATTTGCCTTGTCTGACTGAGCATGTTTATTTTAGTTATGTTCCTTGTCATGTTTATGTATGTGCAGTTGTACTACTGATGCCCTCTAATGCATGTGGCATACATCAGGAAATAGTACCCAGATTTATTATACATGGTATCTGTAGCAAGCCCCTGCAGAATAAGTGACCATACTGTAAGGCTCAGTTCCCTGATGGCGAGGTACCACCTCCTTGTTAGGAAAAAATTCATGTGTGATTAAAATGTGGGGGGTCTAGACTTTTTACCACACCAAAAGGGATTGGTCATAAAGACAAATACTTGTAGGTTAAGATTACTATCTAGGTTGTTATCAGCAAGAAGACAAGGGATGCTACTATGAAAACCTGGTCTAATTAGGAATGTAACCATTTGATCTAGGAATGTTCCAGGTAGATATTCTTTTGTGGTTTGGACAGGGCCTAAAAAGATTGTGTGTAAGTCATGTAGAAATACTGTGCTGCCCTCATTAAACATTAGATTTATGGAATTAAAGAGATTACCAGGATAACAGTGCTGATGGGGGGATAGATAGCAAAGGATAATGTTAAGATTTAATATAGTCATCAGAATAAAATTTTCAGCAACCATACACTCAACTACAGAGCTGTATTTGCAAATAACCTCATAGTTTAGTTGATCTTGACAAATAACTTTCCCAACTAGCAGTCCTTTTCCCCAGTGCATTACACCCAAAGGCTCTACATGTGTAATTCTAAAATTCAATGGCTAGAATATTTTTTATATCATTTTATGATTTTGATAGCAAAAGGAATTTTATGAGTTCTATCTGCCATTTCCTTAGGAAATCAAGGACCAGTAAGGAAAAACTGAGAAAATGTACAGTTAGACTGGAAATTTGAAACTTTTAATTTAACTGCTGTTAGTTTGCATACAATACTGACAATGAGTTAATCCATTAAAGACCTCTGTAAGCTTAATATTTAAGTTGACTCTTTAGCACTGCCATTTTTTATTCATAATTTTATTTAATTTACTATTGCAATTTACATTTCTAATATATGCCATTTTCAAACAGCTGTTTGTAAAGGATTACATAGCATCTTTCTGATTATAAAACCAGAATAAAACTGAGTGACAACAAACACGGCTATGTAAAATAAAACAAAAAAGCTTTTATTATACCTTAGTAAGCACTTTCAAGCTGACCTCGATGTTTATTCAAACTGTAAAAATACATAGATTAACACTCACTATTTAAAATGCAAAGAACATGTGACGCCCGTGCTCTGGCCCAGCAATCAAGGAGCCTCAATCCTCACGATCTCTAAACCTCTAAGTTTTAAAAGGCATGTTAAATTACAATGGTCATTTAACCTAGGTTCAGAAAAAGCATTCAATCTAATTTGCCATGACAATTCACTTTCTTTGAGTAGCAAGTTTAAAGGGCCACCTCAAATGTTGTATTGAACTTGGTCAATTGCTTTAAAGTGAATTTATGACCTGGGTATGCTATGTTGTGTCTAGCTAAAGCATTCTCATTTTTCTTTGAGTTGATTGCATAAGTATGTTCATATATTCTGTCTCTAATGACCATTGTAATATAACATGCCTTTTAAAACTTAGAAGTTTAGAGAGGAAGTGAACAACTGGATATGTTAGCAGTATTGTACACAAATAGGTTGTTGGAGTTTATTCTGTTTTTTATTATTTTTATATTATATTTTTTTATTATATACTTTTTTCTTTATCCTTTTAGACCATGAACAGAGTGAACCATCAACATCGTCCCATTTCATGACAGTTTTGGGATGGTGTTGGTTATAGTTTATAATTGGTGTTATAATACTTTATAACAGTATACCTACTGTATTTTTGTATTTAGATACTCATATTTTACATTTTACATCTGTGATAGTGGAAGTGATTTTCAACATGCGGACTAAGAATTTTGAACATAAGATAGAAATGTTTAAGTATAGAATTTATATATAGAATATAGTACTACTTTTTCGTAGATTAATACACTTGTGTAGGTAACTATCATGTGACATTGCACTATACTATTTAGATGGTCTCGTGGTTTTAAGATGTAATCTGAGGAAGTTGCCTTAATGAAGTTTGGATTGTTTCTTCGAAGCTTTTGTATTCCAGTTTTACAGTGGTATTTGTTTCAGATCCTAACCAGGAAAAGTAAAAAGAAGAAGAAGAAGAAGAAGAACAGTGTTTATGGTAAATGAGGATAAGCAGCCAAGTAATGGACAATGGAATGGCTGCAGTGTAGGCTGAGGTGGCTGCTGAGTGAGTAGGTCCACCTTGTGGGGTACCTTGTGGTGATTGTCCTTGGCTAGACATTGAAATAGGGGGAACGAGTTCTGCCTTGGCCAATTGGGAGTCACTAATATGATTTCTGGTTTGTCCGTCTTACTTTTCTGGAGGATCTTTTGTATTACTGGTAAGGGGGGGCATATAGCAATATCCCCCTTACATGGAAAGCTGAAGGCATTCACCCTCCAGGCTGATGCAGAAATTGAATAGTTGTCTGTTCTGGGGGAAGGCCAACAGATCCACTTGAGGTGTGCCCTATGTCTAAAAAGGTTTCCCTGTTGAACACCTGTTCTTGAAACTGTGACGGTCTTTTGCTGAGTACGTTTTTATGGTGGTTACTTTTGCGGGGTGGGGGGGGAGGATTGTGGATTGTCAAGGTAATTAGTTTGTGTTGCTATCTAACCAGGGAATGGTCACCCATGTTAGTAATGACCAGATCAAGGATGTTGGTACGTGTAGTGGGGGTAAGAATGAACTTGTCAAGGGCATTGCAATTAATGAATTCCAGCAAACGTTGGAAAAGTGTATTGGTACATGAGTAGTTTTCCCAAAAAATGGAGAAGTGGTTGAAGTTGCCCAGTATGAGTGTGATGTTGGACCCTAATATTCTCCTGTGTGCTTAGGAACCTGCAGTGTGAGTCATGGCACATGGTTGTGGATCTATAGCATGTTACAACCTGAATCGCTGTCTTAACCAATGTTAGCTCCACCAGAAGTATCTTTGATGCATTATTTTGGGCCCCCAGTCTACAGGTGTGTGCATCCTTTATGAATATGGATACACCACCGCCTTTGGAGCTTCAGTCCAAGTTCTGGGGCTGAAAGGTGTTGAATGAGTTATAGCCTGGCAGTGCAGGGGGTGCTTTCTGCTGCTTTAAACCAGGTCTCTGTTACAGCACAAATGTCAATCTTCTCCATTTTAAGGAGTGCTTTGAGTGAGTGCATTTTGAGATTTAGAGTTCTAGCATTGAGCAGCATGACCCTCAGATTGCATTTCCTTGTAGCTGTTATGGTTGTAATTTGTTCTTTGGAACACAGCCTAAAAATGCACTAGAGGGGTGGCAAAAGCCTTGGCCATTATCCGGAAGGCCATGGGTGACAGATGCAGGCCATGTCTGGCAAAGCATAGAGGTCTGTCGATCCATGTCATCTCTGCCAGAGAGGTCCTGGATCCCCTTGGAATGACACCAGACACTTTGCCATTTGTTGTAATCAATCATTTTCTGCTTTTACTGTATCATCAGTAGGGGTAAGGATAGAATGGTATTCAGAGCTAGGGTCACACCTCCCTGGGCTACATAATCCAAGAGCTCCTCCACATCTCTTTTCATGCAGTCCATGGAATTAGGTCTCAGGTCATTCACACCCACATGTACAATGACAAACTCATACTTCTACCTGTTGTTGAGGGACCTGACTGCGTGCGTTACATGGCAGTTCCTGGAACCTGACAGACAGCTGTTAATTTCTACTTATTCAACCGAGTGAGTGGGACATCAGTGTACCTCACTATCGAGTATCCTTTGACTAGTGTGCTGGACATGCTGTTTTGCTGTATGTGTGTGCCAGTGTTGACCTCGTCTTTACTAGCTATTCCGGTCTTGGCTGGAGAGTGTGTGGCTTCCAATTTGGATATATAAGTGCATCTCTTGCAAGTCTGAGTGTTGAGAGGTAAAAGGAGAGGGATGTCACTGTACTTGAGGCAGTTGCTACATTGCCTCCGGACGCCCAAGTTCAACTGGTAAATCGGAGAAAGCATTGCAGTCGGTCCCAATCATACACAGTTTCAAAAACTGCAAGCTGAAACAAATCCAATACTTTAATTAACCTTCAAAGTGAAATAGGGACAATCCGTCTGCCTTTATTATGCAGTACTGTTTCTTTTTTCTTTAGTAAATTGTGATATGAGTTGTTTTAGTTTGTTTCATGTCATTGTAGACACATTAATAGAATTATATGCTATGTTCCCTCCAACCATTTGCATATGACCTGCTAGTCAGCTTTTCAGCTGTCCAGAATTTTGCACAGCTTTCCGAATTTCGATTTTATGTTTTCGCCATGTCCAGCCTTCTAGCATTTCATATAGTTTTACATGAATATTATGTAATTTTCATATGTTCTAATTTCCTGCATTCAGAAAGATGAATAAGAAATTTTGCATTGTCCTAAAACGTGTGCAAGGGGTCTATGCGCTGTTGGCCAGATGCACTTTTCAACGTGGTTTTCAGTGTTACAATGAATGTGAGTTTCACAGTCACAGAAGTTTTAATGCCAAGTCTGTTGTCTTTCTGAGAATGTAGTGATTTGTTTAGCAAATGTCTGAGTGGTTGTGATGGAAAAATTGATATAACGGTTTTAAATTAAATCCACAATTTGGAAATCATTGTGCAAGTAAAGCAGCATGCACAGTGACATCTTGGAACAGTGTTTATGGCAACTGGGGAGAAATAGTCAACTAATCTGACACTGGAATGGCTCTATGGGGGTGGGGCTAAATGGGGATGTCCGACCTAAATGCAACATATGCACATCAACACTTGTTTCGTTACAAACAAAGCACTGCTGATATTCAGGGTATACTGAAAAAGAAAATGCTATGAATTCAATAAACGGTCCTTTGTTATAAGTAAAATCAGCATATTTTAATCATTCAAGGATCTTGTTAGTTGGTGAGCTGTTACTATGTGTTCCACATTTTGGCCAGTTATTCCGTTTTTTCAGGGCTAGTGTTCCTCAGTTTGGAGATGGAAGATTCATAGCTATGCAAAAGGGTGTCTTGATGGGAAGATACATTTTATAAAATGTGATACTTTGGTCATTATAATGAAGTTGATGTCTGCTTTGCAAATCGTAATGGGTTAGGTGCTGATTGTGCATTACTATTGTGCGTTACCAAACCATCACTATATTGTGTGTGTGTGTGTGTGTGTGTGTGTGTGTGTGTGTGTGTGTGTGTGTGTGTGTGTGTGTGTGTGTGTGTGTGTGTGTGTGTGTATGCCAACCATGCATTTTTCATGCTCTTTAGTTATTGCTGCATGTTGTTTCTATGTTGACAATAACTTTGTGGACCTACATATGAATATTTGAGTCATTTGTGTCATGATTCCTTCCATAACAATACACATGGAGCTGAAAGTTGCTGCCTGTACTCGTCCTGCCTTGACTGCCTTCTGTGTGGGATGTGCAGTGTCTCCCTTTGTTCATGTGGGTTGTGTAAGACCTTTTTTTAATGTGAATTAATCTCACAAACCAAGCAAAGTTTGCATTAAGCCCTCTTGTATGTGATGCTCTTTTACTGAACTTTTTTTGTGGATATTTGTGTTGCCCAAAGCCTAGGATACATTGATTGCTGTTGTCATATAATAACTCATTACAGATGAGATTTCATCACAGTTTAAGTAGTTGTAAAAAGTTGCAGATTACACAGTTGTGTACATGCAGTGAAAATCTAACATGGATGCAGTAAGTAAACTTAATTCATTTTTTAGGTGAAAATCAACACTAAAATAGTACTGTCATCAAGCATGTGCAGTCAGTTATGTACAGTTCATTTTTTGGTGGGCAGGGTAGGCCTGGTTGGGGAAAGGATGTTTACAGCAAGCAACAGCTTTTTATGGAAGTAGATTTTGACCTTTTCTAATCTGGACCAAAAACAATACTGTGGACAGAAAAAGATCTGGCCACTTTAACATTTGTAATGCAGTATGCATAGTAGGTAGAGGTGAGGGAGTGTATGCTTTGTCATATGCCTGGGATGGTATTTTACTATTTATTTGTTTTTAACCACAGATAGAAAGACACTTTGGCTGTGTCGGTTCTTTGGAATTTCATACAGATGTGGTCACAGAAGCTTAAAATACTGCAATCGGCATTTCTCTTTCTGCAAGGTTTTGAATGTAGGAACAGTGACTGAAGCATTAATGGAGGCTGATTTTATCTGTGGCTTAGAAGGAATTATATACTTGGAAATGGAGAAATAACACGGTTTGTGTATTTTGAGCTATTTGCAAAGCAGCTTATTCCAGAGTATGGGCAGTCTTTGGTAGAACGTGTTCCTCCAGTGTGTTGTGTTGAGGTTGTGATCTCTGGAGCATGTAGCACACGTGGATTGGGATTTATTTTGGTGTAGAATTTCAAATAGGACTGGGTCAGACATGGCTTTGTAAGTCAAGCAGGGATCACCTCTATGTAGATAAGAGACTGAGAACAGCGAAAGTTTCTTGAGTCTGTCCAAGTAGGACATCTCTTTAAGGCCTATGATCCTTTTTGTGAGGTTCCTTTGTGTCCTCTCCAGCTGTTGCAGGTTTCATGCTCATGTACATGTCAAACTGGGTGTTATATTTGATGATATCTCTAATGAGGGGTGAGTAGAGAGGGATGATGACCTGCTTCACCCTGAATGTGAAACCTTTGGTTATAAGATGTGCCCTGTAGAAGGACTTTCTCACCATACTGGCGCCCAGATAAATGTGGTGGTCGGTGAGGTTGCTGTCAACCTGGTGGCCCAGATCTCAGGTGAACAGCCCCTACATAGTCGACTAAGTGTTTGTACAGGGCATTTGTGTACATTTCTGCTTAGTGAACACTATGTCTTGCGATTGTGGTGGTCTGGTCTTTTTAAAAACGCTTTGTGCTTTGTCATTTGTTTTTTGCTTTTTTTTTTATAAATTTTGTTGCTGTGTATGTGTTACAGTGTGACTGATTATTGGTCTGACCTGACCGTGGAAGGGTGTCATGCATGGGGAACTAAAGTGAAACACACATGTTAATTAGTATGTCTTGAACATAACAGCCCCTAGTGCGATGCAGACTGTTCCAGACCATTTGTGCTAAAGTCAAGGAATTTATGTCCAAGCATGTTTTTGCTTGTGTATGTCTCACCGACTATGGAAGGATAGTTGAAATCTCCCATTGACTAAGTTATGGGGCTGTATGTTGAGGGATTACAGCAATTCAAGGTAGGTGGTGTGCTTATCCTTCTTCAAAGCGGTGAAAATATAGCTGGCATTGATGTGGTATGGTGATTTCCAAGTAGTTATTTGGACCTAGACTAGTTAGGGAGAGTCATGCATTTTGACCGGTCTCGCAGTGAATTTTGTTTTAATGAATGGATACAACTCCACTTTTGATTCCTTCCCTCTCAGTTTGAGGTCTTAACATGTGGAAGGCATTAAAGCCCTGTATAGCCAGTGTACTCTAGTGGCCTTGAACCATGTCTAGGTAACTGCATAGACATCATACATCCTCCAAGATGAGGAGTGCTTCCAGGGACTGCATTTATGTGTTTAGACTACTAGCATTAAGCAGCACAATCCTTAATTTGTCTGACTATGAATTTGTTACACTAGAAAATGTGTTGCTTTGACATTGCATTGTGGGGGAGGCAAGTCCTTCATCAGGGTCTGGAAGCCTAGGGGAGACACATGCAGATCATCTCTAGGAAAGCAGCCGGTCTATCAGCAGTATCCATCTAGGCTGACACACTTGATCCCCCTGAATCGACAGCAGAGGCTGAGACAGTTGTTGAAGTTGGTCATTATTGTGTTAATACTGTGCCATACTCCTGGCTGGTAGGCTACTGCTTATAGCTAGGGACATACCTGTCTGGGCCACAAACTGTCCAAGCTGAATACTTACAAATGGTTGTTTCCTTCTATTATTTTTTGTTATATCCACTGCAACAAGTTAATTCTAGGCAGGGTCACTGATCTTTCTACCAGGGCATTGGCTGGATGCAAAACCCTTGGTAATGAGATGTGCCACATAGGACTTACTGACCACAGTGGCATTGTGCTGTTTGAAGGAGAGGCTGCTGTCAATCTGCATCCACAGATGTCTTATAGCGCCTTCCGTGTTCACTGGGCTACATCGATGTGGTCATTAGTGGGAACTGAGTTTTTACCAAAGAGGAAGACGACCCATTTTTTGGCATTAAGCTGAATGCCCGCCCTGGTTTACACAACAGTCTTTGGTGTCAGTGAGGTCTTTCTGTATGATGTCTACATTACTTGGGGAGTTACTTATGGGTCGCACCTTGCAGTCATCTGCGAACATGGTCAGCCAAAGTCCCTTTGTGTTGGCTTAGTCATCGGAGAAGTAGATGCCGAACAGGAGAGGACACAGCACCTACCCATGTTGCACTCCACTCATGACTGGTCGGCAATGTGAATTTGAGTCTACTATTTTCACACTGTGTTCTATCTGTCAGCCATCCATCTGTGAGCCAATGTGCAACCCACCTACTGATAGGAATCGATGCCTAGTTTGAGTGTATCAATAACTGACGAGCGAGGAGTGGTATCCAAGGCCTTGGCTAGATTGAGGAAGGCAGTATGCACACTGATTGGATTGTCTTAGTTGAAGTGACCTTAATAGTAAAGGGGGGTGGTGTAGTTCACGGTGCATCGTGGCCTCAACATGGGTCATGGCCATGCTGCAACACTACTGGAATGGGGATTGGTGGCCATTGCTCCTCTGGTGTTACTTCACTACTGGTTTGTGTATGCCTTGGCAGATGGACTTTAACATGAAGTATACACAGTCTTGTGGATTATTGTGCAAGCTTGTACTCGCAATCTGTACTTGGATTGCTTGTCAGCTTTGTCAGCCCACATAGGACAGTGCCTCAGCATGTGACATTAGAACTATACTTGAATCGTCTATGTATTGAAGAGCAGTACACCTGCAGCAGTGCTCTGATACTCCATCTTGGATGTGGCCGCTTGGAGCAGTTCAGTGTTCGAGAGTGGCAATGTGTCCGGGTTGTTTGAAAAGTAAATTACATCAGCATAACTGATTAGCTGCTACCCTGTGTAATGAACACATGTCTGCTTGGGTGCTTGATGCCTATTATGGTGGCCAGCAGCGGATGGGGATGTAGACATGTAGGACAATGTGGGAGGTTAACCTATGCAATGTTTTGGATGACCAAATATGACAAATTTTTTCTGGTTGTTGTGTATTCTCTCCCATTGTATGACTGCCCCCATGACTTCTCAAGGACAACAGAGTTTGTGATGAAGGTATCAGTTTGAGCCGATGTAGCATCCTGGGGAGCCAAGGAAGAAGCGTCGTAGGAGCGACAACAGTCACATGGAGCAGGAGTCAGTGGAACGTGATGTCTCAAATCTGTCGAGCATGACATGGTGCTTGTGTGGCCAGTGCGCATTAATGAACATGCCCCTTGAATGCCAGTGCTGTGTGTTTTCAATGCATGCTATCCAGAAATGGAGAGAAACAAACTTGGAAGCAACAAATCCATGCATCACTATGCATCCGCAATTTGAAATGGCATGTTTATTACCACACATACTGTAAATGATACTGAGGCTTCACTATATGCTTAGAGGAAGATTCAGACGAGCTCAGTGGAGCAAGAGGTATGACTGTGATTGTGTGACTGCAGTGTTGAGTGGGTTGCTAATGTAATGGCCTCACCTTTGATAGTGTCAGATTCATTCGGACAGATAGCTGACAGCAGAGAATGATGGAAGCAATAGTATCATACCGACCTGTCAGTAAGTCAAGGCATATAGACATGCAATGGTTGTATTCTATAGCAGTGAATTCCAATGTTAAGGGGGATATTGGTTGACAGCTGTGGTCTATCAAACACTGTAGACAGTGTTCAGCAGGTGTGTGGTAAGAATGGACAGGTGTACCAATGATGTTCCTCTGGTAGCTGCTTAGTGACATTAAATTTTGTTGTTTCAGGTTGTACCATCTTGTGGCATACAGAGCCTATGTTCAATGGGTATACAACAATTGTAAGCTCAGCTTCAGCAACAGAGTCATCCTACCCACTTGTGTGGTGTCACGTATATGATCAAACTTTTCAGCAAAATAAGTAGATGAGAGTTACACAGGGTTTCTTCTGTTTGAGGGACTGTGGGTTTTTAATGATGACTGAACTCTCATTCGTCAAATGTAAAGTTGCACAGCAACACTGCCTGGCTTCAAAATGAATAAGAGAACACATCGCATTTGAGTGTTTCTGTGCCATCCATTATTGTGCTTTTGGATGAGTATTAATAAATTGGTTGAATCGTTATCTGAGTCAGATTTGTATGTGCGTCCATGCTTAATCTTAACACTATCGTCAAGTCTACTTTTTTGTTTCTAGGTGGTAGACATTGTGCACACAGTGGTGAACAGTGAACTCTGTATTTGGTTATCGATTGCACAAATGCAAATATAGCTAGCCTGTCTGAGTGGTCGGTTACAGGATGTGTAGTCCTGCATAGTGGACATGTTTTGAAATAGCTGTTTGGTCACATTAGTTAGCAGTGGAGTATGTTATATCACACAGGTGCGCAAGTGCCTCACATCTATCACCGTGTGCAGAAGACTCGAATGACAGCTTCTTGACTGCAATCGATATTTGGACAACTTTCAGCCTTACAGGGCATTAAATGCACTTGTACGTACAGGAAAGCCTTAATTCTTTTCATTAGGAAAATTAGTGTTCGAAAGCTACTGCTATTACACAAGCAAGTTATGCAGTCAGTGTGTAAAGCTGTGAGGAAGGAGTACATTTATCATGGTGTGATTAACTGACAGGATTTTGAGTGGTTGCTGAGAAAGGTAGGATAAGGTGTAAGACTAACCACACGCAGCAAGTAAGTGTCTTGGAGTGGCCCAAGAAGGGTAGAATTACCATGGGAAGATATGGAAGTGGAGATTACTTGCAGCTAATGTTGATGTCCTGGCACATTTCTATAAGTAATGCTAAGTATTTGGTGATGTATCTTAATTGGTGTACCTCTGCTGAACTTTGTTGAATACATGTCAGTCTGAGTTGATCCTGTACTGTTTTTTTTCTTCATGTGAGTGTAGCCATGCCAACCTATTTTGCCTATGCTTAACATGTTCGCAGAGACAATTTGCCACACGGTGTATCATTCCATCGCTTTCTACGTGACATTAAACTGTGTAAACGATGGGTGATTAACTGTGGGACAGATATCGGCAACATAGGCAGGTTTGTGAAAGAAGCGATCAGCAGTTTGAATCCCCGTCATTTCCTGTGCTCTAGACATTTTCCGGATAACCAATTTGAGATGGACTTCAAGAGTCAGCTACTTCCAGACAACATGAAGCCAAGGCGTCCAGCACATTGACTAATTTGAGAAGCTGTACCTACAATTTTTAGTTTTTCAACTGCAACTCTTAGAACATTTTTGGTACAGTGGCTGCAGCGCCAACAGCATAAAACAGTAAGAATAGTGGCCTACATACCTTTGATTGGGATAGTTGCATTTGCTTAGCATGACACGTAGAGTACATGTTATAACACTTCTGGAGTATCACTCATTAATGCCTTTGCTATCACCTGCAGCTTATTGAGGAACTTCTCAGTACAACCCAACCTACCTTGCCAGATGTTGTGAATGAACAACTGTACGGTCAACGCAAGGTAAATTTAGTTTAATTTTCTGGTCCACACATGTACAGCTGTGATCACATCCATGGTCATTTCTGTGATTTAATGGTTGTGTGTTTTGCTTGTCACAGACTAATCGCCATGTCCAGAGGCAGAATGAAAATAAGACATCAGATGACGAAGCTGAGCCAGCTGTGGTTGAAGATCACCTAGAAGAGCGTCCTGTGATGGCAGAACCTGTTGAGGCAAGTAGGGATGAAGACCTGTGCTATATGAAATAGCGACAAAGCATTTGTGTACTGTGCAGATTATGGCTGTAGCAGTAGGCAGGACCATTTTGTTTGGAGATAAAGATAAGTAGTGCTTCAGTACACATTGAGTGTGTACTGTGTGGAGACCAAGTGAAGTATGTGCATTGGCTAGTGTCCTTCAAGGCAGAGGATAACACTGTGTGTAGTGTGACCTACTGTAAGTAGGCGCTAAGAGACACCATATAGCTGGAGTTTGAGTCTGTCCATATAGGGCATGTGTCTAAGGACTAAGATCCTCTTAGTGAGGTATTTGTGTCCTTTCCAGTTGTAGGTGTCTAGTGAGGTGCATACCAAGTGGGGCATTGTATTCTATAATAGGTGTAATGAGGGACGGGTAGAGAGGGATTATGACCGCTTTCTTCCTGGATGAGAAAACTTTCATAATGACATGTGCCACATAGAAGGGCTTTCTGACTACAGTGGCAATGTGGTTATCAAAGGAGAGGTTGCTGTCAACCTGTGCCCAGGTCTGTTATCACACCTTCTGTGTTTAGTTGGCTACTGCCATTTCTGGCAGTACATAGTCACTGAATTTTTTTCCAGAAGAGAAGGACAATGCACTTTTTGGCATTGAGCTTAAGGCCATGGTTCTGGCAACAGTCCATAGTGTCAGCGAGGCCTTTTTGTAGAATGTCTACATCAGTTGGAGAATCAATAATGGCTTCCGGTTTGGAATAATCTGCAAAGTGGTTGCTACACTGCCTCAGGATGCCCAAGTTCAACCGGTTGACAGGAGCAAGCTCAGGGAACTGACCTTCAGACATACCTGGATATGAGCTTAATATAGTTACTGAGTGTCTGAGTCTGTACAGAGCACTGCCAAACACTTGATGGGAAACCAAAACGTATACCCTGAAAATTTAAGGATGAAGTATTTAGGCAGATATTCTGAGGTTAGGAACAAATCAAGCAGTACTTACTGAAAATAAAGAATTAGCTTGTCAAGAATGATGAAAAGAGGGAAGTCACATGAATGGCTACTGCATGGCTACTACTATTGCTGGTCTCAATGCTGATTTTCTGCTCTTTGTTTCTATTTGCAGGTACAAGTATATGAAGAGGTAGTGGAAGCCATAGAAATGATTGCAGTGGAAAGGAAGACAGTAGCATGCCAAACAAATTTCCGGTGAAAGAAAGGCTGCAGTGTAGGAGTTCAAGCAAAGTTACTGGAACAGTATACAAGACCATGGAAGAGGAGGGATGCAGCTGTACAGTTTCCAGAGATTGAAATGTCACCACTGATGGACCACACATACAGCCGAAAAACTCAAGTTGCTCAGACTGAAAGGACTGAGTCTGGACCACCAGAAGATCACAGTTCCAAGGATGAGGCCACCTGTGCCACAAGTCTCAACACATCTTCAACAAGAGGATGATACGTGCAGTGAAGCAGCGACATGTAGCTCAAATGCCTATGCGTCTCTTCAGATGCAGGCTTGCAGCACTCCAATCAAGCTTGCACCAGAAATACATAACACAAGTGTGCAGAGTGACTCCTCAGATTCTCTGCGGACAAATGATATGGAAAAGGATCCAAATTGAAGCTACCCTTCAGAAAGCATGACGACCAATGAGAGAGAAGATACAGTGGTGGAAGAGGATGAAGATGAAAAGATGATAAGCAAACCAAAGTTCATTGTTTTTGAGTCTTGCCTTGATTCACTGCTGTTAAGGCTGACCTGCCCGGAATGCAGAGGTCCTGCTGTGGAAGGTGAAAAGGAAGCTAAGCTGGGATCATATGTCTCTGTGAAAGTATCCTGCATTAGTGGACATGAAGTTCTTCAGTGGCAAAGTCAACCAGCAATTGTCCGAATGCCTGCTGGCAATTTACTACTCGCATCGTCTCTGTTGTTTAGTGGAAGTACATATGCCCATATCACATGTTTCTGTGCTTATTTTGACCTGGAATTTATTAGTGAGACTACCTTCTATGCCATTCAAAGACAGTATTTGTTCCCAGTACTGCAGTATACCTGGAGAGAGCATCAGAATAGTCTACTGGCAGATACAGAGGGAAAAGATATAAGGTCAGGTGGTGATGGGTGGTGTGACAGTCCAGGTATTCAGCCAAATACTGCTGCTATAGCATGATGGACCTGGATTCTTTTGTGCTTGAGCAGGTTTCTACAGGAGTATCTTCGGTGGCACTGGAGAGGAAAGCTTTTATGAAGTGTATGTCTAACTTGATGTCAAGGAATATTAAGGTAAGTCTTGTGGCAACAGATCGATATCCAGGGATAAGATTTTTGATGCGCAAGGAATTCCCAGCAGTGGATCACCAGTTCGATGTGTGGCATATGGCCAAAAGCTTGACCAAGAAAATTGCAGAAGCTGGCAAAAGGTTAGTAACACAAGAATTGCTGCAGTGTTACCACAGTATTTCAAATCACCTGTGGTGGTGTGCCAAAACATGCAAAGGCGATGAAGTTGTACTACAGAAGAAATGGTTGTTATTGCTCTATCATGTAACCGACCGACACAGCTGGAGTGGTGCAAAGAAGGTTTCATGTTGCGGTCATGAGATGCCAGTTGTTGATGGAGATGAGAAGAAGTGGCTGGATGAAGGTGAT
Organism: Protopterus annectens; assembly: GCF_019279795.1. NCBI lineage: Eukaryota > Metazoa > Chordata > Ceratodontiformes > Protopteridae > Protopterus > Protopterus annectens. Next base: position 1,162,720,209 of record NC_056733.1, on the reverse strand, counting down.
GCATGTTACCATGCATTGAAGAGGATTGTTTCAAGTAGAGTTTTTATTAAAGATTTAAAGCAGGTTACCAAGTTCTGCCACACCGGCAACCTGGAGGTGTTCCATGCATTACTGTGCAGGTACTGCCCAAAGTTTGAGCATTCCAGTTTTGCAGGAATGAAGGCACGAATCATTTTGGCCATCCTGGATCACAACAAAAATCTCCATCGTGAGCAAGCAGTGGTCCGATTCCCTGCCTGAAACTCAGCACCAAAGGGAGAGCTTAGATACAACATGGTGTATCCAAAGGCAAAGCAGGAGTGGGTAGTAAAACCAATATTTGAGAAACGAAAGTTTGACTACATCTATGACCTGATGATGGAAGTGATAAAAGCCAAAAGAGGCATATTGGAAATGCAACCCATGGCAGTCCCTATAATTCCGAAGAATATTGCTAGGTGCGAACGTCCAGAGAAGACACTGGTGATTGAAAGACATATTTCTAGATTCGGGAAAAGTAAGGAAAATCCTGGGTAAGAGTGAAACTGTAACCACGAACTAGGTAAGTACCACTTGAATCATAATTTTTCCTACCCTACATTGGTTTTACTCATTCAAGTTTCCTCTAACACATATTTATCTGGAATTTGAGGGCATACTCTCCATGGTCACATGAATGAGTCATGTGCTGCCATTAAACAGTGATAACAGGGTTCATTACCAGTTTAGTGTAATGAATTACTATGATCTGATCTAATGGCCATAATAGCCTTACAACATAGTAAAGTGTTACTCTTGTTTTCACAATCATAACCTATTGTCCCTGTCTAGGAGACATTGGTGGAGCACCACAAGCTGAAATTACCATTACCCATCAAATTGTATGCATTGCATGCAAAGCAGTCCAATGAGGTGCTTGGACATTATTCTGAATTCTAGTGCCCAGGTTGTGCACTCTCTGTGGGACACCAAAGTCTATCTGGCAGGTTACAGTATTGTCAGATACCAAGGAAAGGCCTTTACAGTGCGAAGACAAGGTGGGTTCTGACATGGAAGAAAGCCAGAGCTCATGTACGACTTGTCAGTATGAAACAGTAGTGACAGTGATTTGATCTGGTACGTGTAGGACAGATGAAGACCTTGATTGACAGATGTCTTCTGGCAACTTGGTCAGCCACAGACCCCACTACTTGGCTTTTACTTTACAAGAAATAGCACCAAGCAGAAGAGGTCACAGGCATGCTCTGTGTGGAACATCTCTGGTTAGTGGTCCGCTGGTGAAGGTGGATTGCCATAGTAGGACTGTAGCTGTTCTAGCAGTGTCAGTTAGTGACCTACCACACTATTGCAGGCTTAGCTGGCTGGGTGAGCTTATTAATGACACCAGGGTGGTGGCTAATGTCAAAAGGCCTGCAAAAATGTACGTGGGATGTACACAGTGCAGTCTTTGATTTTCTCCAGTGCTTACACGATCACTACATAAAGTTGTTAGTATGTCCAGAAACTAGGTTACCATTCTTAGGCATGAGGGTGATTACACATGACAAATGTTCATTTCATGTTTAATCCTGTGTATTGCACCTGTGTCAGGGTTTACTGTTACCATAATATAATGTGCTTCTCACTTGCCCGTCTCTGGAACTCTTTACCACCCCCACTCCACACCAACAGCAGTCTCTTCATTCCAAACCTCACTACACCTACACCTAACATCACAATGGAAGTGCTCCTGCTCCCACCCTACCAGATCCTTTTAATCCCCTTACCAATCTGCTAGAACTCTCTGTGCAAACACTACTCATCTGTAATGAGCCTCTGGCCAACTAGTGAACAGATTAAAAAAGTGTTTTATTCTGCTGTTTATTGAAAAGAATTAATAATACTTGTTTAACTATTTTTTCTTATCATATTTACTCTGTATTCCTATAAAACTTCCTGTATTGTGTATGTATAATGTGTACTCTGTTTACCTATATTTTTTTCCTGGAGCTTTTCTCCCCAGGACTCCATTGAAAACAGGCTCTTTGTGGCCCTATGGACTATCCTGGTAAACAAAATGAAAATAAATCAATAAATAAATCATATGTCATTTGTAAAGGTTGGAAATACCTTGTCATGGAAGTAGGCCACATGTAAAGCCTAATTTAAATCTTTTTTCTGTGTGTGTGGAATTTGTGTGACGGGAGTATAGTGTGGAAGTCGGTATCCTTCTTTTAGATGCTGGGTATGGAATGTGTTTACTGACAAGTAATGTTTGTTGTGCATAAGTAGTATTAGTGTTGTACATTCCAATACTTTGATCATAATTTGTATGGTAGTGTCTGACTGGGTGAAGGGATGATTGAGGAGCTTCTCGGAAAAGGATTATAACTGAGTAGCGTGGAAAAGAATGCTAGAGGCCTTATTATAAGTAATCGCATATTAACGGGCTGGACCATGGTGGCATTCATAACAGGTGTGTTGAGACTGTGGGTACTGGGCAGTTCACAACCTTGGTAATGAAAGGGTTGCAAAACTGCCATGACCAACCAGAAATGTATGAAGATGTAGCAAATGTGTATATAACCACCTGTTGAGGAATGTGTCTCTGATTGCACTGTCAAGCGTTTATCACCACAGCACCTGCTGGCAAATAGGAATGCTTAGCAGAGCTCTTTGATTATAGACCATGATATTCATATACAACGGGGTAAGTATACAGGCATTAAGAAAGTCAAGTGATCAATTCCAAGGAAGTGTCATTGCTAAGAGCAGCCTGAAAATTTGTTGGTGTCCAATAGAGAATGTAAATGTGTAGTAAAACTAGTATTTTGTGTCAGCATTCCTCCCTGGGCTCAAGTGAATGATGCAGCAGTGTAGTGGCGTTTGTTAAATTTTTTTTTTGGCAGCTGCAGTTTTAAGGACTGGTCTTTGATGACAGAATTCAGATGTACATACTACATACATGGCAACAGGATGCATGTTTGTGAAAGCCTGTGTAGATGCAGGAGTGTTATGATAGTGGTAAGATGAGTGGATCTGGCTGCAGCTGCAAGCAATGTTGTGGTGTAGTGGACCTCTGTGAGGCTGGCTACCGTGAAGTGGTACAGAGGCTTGACACAACAGTGAAATAATTTCTGTATTTGCACATTGTAACCAAAAGCCAGTGTGTGCATACATCACTTAAGCACTGTCTAGTGACTGCTGGTATATTTATAAAAGGTGTATAATTGGTGGTTAAGCATTGGCGAATATTAATAAATAATGCAATAATCTTCTCCTGTATTAAAAGGTATTGGCCAGTAACCCTCAGGTTTTAATCTTACATGTGGAGCCATGTGATGTGGATAATGCCGGCTGCATGATGGATGACCATGACAAATGAGTTGTGGCAATATCGGAAGAGATTGGGAGTGCTGTTCCTCAACTACTCATATAAATTCACCTTGGTAAGACCAAGTAATACACAGCATGATTTGGATTAAGGTAAGAGTATTTTGGTATGAATAGCCTATTATGCAGACAGGTGGTTAATCTAGTCAAACTGTGTGTTACTGCCTGATAGATGAACTGGACATTACACAAGATAATTCAGATATGCCTTGTGCAAGACTGTATACATATCTTTGCAGTGATACATTATCTCAGCTCAGTGTTTCTAGCCACAGAATTGAGTCAGTACAAAACATTTGGAAGAATACTTGTTGAGTTGTATGGACAGATTGTTGGTGACAGTGTAATTAGGTTCAGAGGCTCATAGGTGTTTACTAGGCTAACAACCACAAGGGCCTTTTTAAGCCTAGCCATGCATCTCACATCTTTGACAAGTTGTGATTATCTTTGATAACTTATGCATGGGCCTGAGAGATGAACCATTTACAGGTTACCTGTTTGCATCAGAGATATAGGTGCCAATGGGACAATGTAATAACTAGTGATGTCTTTTGTAAGGTCTTATAGACTGTGGGACAAATTCATATGCTCAGATGACAGTGCACAGACTATGTAAAGGGAGACTGGCATTGTGGTAATAGTGAGACGTTGCCATGTAAGTTGACAAAACACCGGACCAGTGTTATCAATTAAGCAAATTATAGTATGATACAAGCTAGAGCAATCATTGTTAAAGCCAATCCTGGTTGAATGAAGCATCTGATAACTTCTGTTTTGTGGGACATGTTAAAAAGACATGATTAGAGTTCATATTTCTGTGGTTGTCTGGCCTAGACTGGTGTGATGTACTGTTGTAGTTAGATTACCAGATGGTGTGACTGGGTACATGACCAGTTGACCACAGTTGGGTTATGTGTGTAGGTATAATGAAGTACTACTTGGATTGCGATTGGTGGTTGTAGACAAGACCAGTTTGTTTGAGAGGCAGATAAACATAGCAATTCAGTGTCTACAAAATCTTGTAGAAAAGACATGACCATCAATGGAAGGCAGTACTTGTGACTACAGTACAAAGTCAGACTATTGAGATGGCGCCATGTGGAGCTTTCCCCTCAGGTCCCCACTGAAGACAGTCATCTTGCGTACAGTCAGACTAACCTGGTAAACAAATGGAAAATAAAGAACTAAATAAAATAAATATTGCAGCCTGCACCAACTAGAAATACTAGCAAAGAAATACATAGAACTTCTACAGATAGCCAGTAAAGTATAGCAAACTAAACAGCCAGAGAATGATGGAATTTTTATTACACAGGACAAAGTAGTTATTAATTACAACTGGTCACAGGTAGTGAGTGTTCTTCATTCTTGCTGTACTACCCTATTGTATGGCAACATTGAAATTTTGTATGCATACTTTTACATTCTCCAAGGTAAATGCTGCTGAAGTGGTGTGGTTCTCGCCTAGTCGTCTGTGTTTGGGTTGCACTAGATACTGCTAGTGTGCACTGCGGGCATAGAAAGATTAAAACATTACTGTGTTATCAAAGCTGGCATTGCAACATATTTGTAGTGACAAAACAAGTGAGAGTAGCTCTAAGCAAGCAGCATATGAAACCTTAAAAAGTACCTATAATCATTGCAGTTTCCACACCTTAAGTCTGATGAATGAACGGACATGTTCACTGGTTTGTTGGATAAACAGGACTAGCTGCATATTGGTGGATAAAGATGTACGGACATGTAGGATTGTTGCTACAAAAATTACAGCCATAGCTGCAATTGCACTGGAGGCTGAAAAATGGATTAAGTAATGCATTTTGTCTGTGCATGTCACTATTTCAGAGGTCAGTCCTTGCATTGGCATCTATGTGATTCAGGAAAATTTACCTTGATGTTCTTCCTTTAAAAAGACATTTGTAAAAAATGGCATTGAAGCATTCACCAGTGGTCACAGTGGTTTCTGGACACAACAAAAGGGAAGGGAAAATATAGTGATGTGGTTGGTATGTACAAAGAAATGCAGGGAAAGAGCAAAAGTATCTTTGAAAAACAAGAAGAATAAAAAAGTATATAGACAGACCCTGCATACCAATATAGTTTGGACAGGTCAATCTCAATTTTTAAAAAACGTGAACTAATAAAGTGAGTGATATCTTAAACCTTAAATTACTACTTCAGCAACTGCATGTGAATGCAGTCAGGTAAGGCCATGGCTGTAGTGCAGCAAAAACAAATGTCCCCTCTGTCAAAGGAAATGCTAGAACAAGGGAAAATTAGATGAGTCAGGCCCCCTGCTGAGAGCTGCCAATCACTGGACTTAAAGGGGCACTATCTCAGATTCTTTGCTAGAGGAGTTTGTTTACATTTTAGTACTGTAAGTCACATGTTCACCTAGAGGCAAGGTTTTCAAAGAGCCTTTTTAGCATAGCGGGACAGATTACACAAACTCTCAGTGGGGGTTGTTAGAGGAAGTGCTTAGAACTTACAGCTGCAGTTTGTCCTTTTGTATTTAACTTCCCCCACTCATGAGCAATTAGATTTGCTGAATGACTGGATTTTACTCAGCTCAGATCAAACTCTGGATCCCACCCATTTCGGGCTTGTGAAAGGCAGATCATGCCTCCTGAACCTGATCGACTTCTTTGAGGCAGTCACCAAAGCCGTAGATGAGGGTAAGGTGGTTTACACAGCCTATCTTGACCTCGCCAAGGCTTTCAACTCCATCCCCCATTCTGGAATTATAGCTAAACTCACTAAACTAGGTATAAATCCCTACGTCACAAGATGGGTTGCCAACTGGCTCACTGACAGAACCCACACTGTAAAAGTTGCAGACTCCAAATCTGACCTCAAAGCAGAGACAAGTGGAGTACCACAGGGTTCCGTCCTGGGACTTCTCCTGTTTGGTATCTACTTCTCTGAAGTACAGGCTAACACAGAAGGCCTCTGGCTAATGAAGTTTGCAGATGACTGCAAACTAGGAGCCATAGTCAAGTCCCCAAATGATGTGGACATCCTACAGAAGGGCCTCACTGAGACAGATGCCTGGTGTCAGAGCCATGGCCTCAAGCTCAATACCAAAAAGTGCAGTGTCATCCCCTTTGGTAAAAACTCTATACCCATGAACTACCACATAGGCAGCAATCTACTTAACACCAAATGTGTGATAAGAGACCTTGGGACCCAGGTGGACAGTAGTCTCTCCTTTGATAGTCACATCACCACAGTAGTCAGGAAGTCCTTCTATGTGGCACACCTCATCATAAAAGGGTTCTCATCCAGGAAAAAATGGGTCCCCTCTACCCGACACTCATTAGACCCATTATACAGTACAATGCCCCTTTTGGAATGTACCTCACAAGACATCTGCAGCAGCTGGAAAGGCCACAGAAGTACCTCACAAAGAGGATTACTGGCCTCAAACAAATGCCCTACACTGACCGCTTGAAAAAACTCCAGCTTTACTCCGTAGCATATAGCTTGCTCCGAGGTGATCTCTGCCTAACATATAAAGCTATGTCAAACCCAGAGCTGTTGGACATGCTACACATAAAGAAATCCCTATCCCTCCGAGCTACACGCTCTAGGGACCTAAACCTTGTCATCACAATAAACAGGACATGCTGGAGGGATATATTCCTGTCCCAAAGACTTCCCATACTCTGGAACAGGCTACCCATCTATGTCAAGCAAAGTTCTTTATTAGCACTCTTCAAGAAAAATCTTGATGAGTGGATGGGAAATAGGAAATACACCCCGGGGATCACTTCTGTGTCTCTGCTCGACAGTGGCACAGGAAAATAACTTTCTTGGGTGGCGTAAGCCAGGGAACCTTGTTGGCCAGGCTTACGTAGGCCCTTGGGCCGATAACCTAGTACCTACCTATGAACCCCATACCTGAAAGCATCAAATGAAAACAAGAACATGTTGTCTCAGTCCAAGTATAGGACTGCCATCACTCAAATGTCCACAGCATTTTGGTTTGGTTTTGAAAAAGTCCTGTATGGTCTTGGACAAAAGCGCTTAACCGAGATTGTTTTTTATCATTTTTTATTAAACTACCATTCCTACTCCTTGTCTGTTAATTGGATTCCTTCCTGGTTCCACAAGGTGTTGCTGTGTTTAAATTTCCACAGTAGTACACACAAGGTCAGTGTATTGATGTCACATTTTAGCTCTATGCAAATGTCTGACATAATGCTGAGGGTCAGTTAAACATTAAAGGGTGATGTAGCTATAATGACTTATTATGGAATACAATAATATTATGCCAGGTAGTACAACATTCATACACTGTATACATAGTTTGCTGTCAATTAATTTTCCCAGCAACACAAACATTTCTGCTGTTATCCTACAATGTGGAATTATACTTTTAGCACATCTGGGTGCTGATTAGCCTGCATCACATTACTGTACTGTCCTTGTCTTCCACTCTGTTATCCACATCCTAATTTGTGTAACTAACTCTAAATGTAATCAATAATGCATTCTGAGCATGTGTGTGTGTGTGTGTGTGTGTGTGTGTGTGTGTGTGTGTGTGTGTGTGTGTGTGTGTGTGTGCGCGTGTGTGTGTGTGCATGTGTGTGTGTGTGTGTGTGTGTTGTCTCTAACTTTGTGTATGTGTGTGTGTGTGTGTGTGTGTGTGTGCGTGTGTCTGTGTGTGTGTGTGTGTGTGTGTGTGTGTGTGTGTGTGTGTGTGTGTGTTGTCTCTAACTTTGTGTATATGTGTGTGTGTGTGTGTGCGCGCGCACGTGTGTGTGCACGCGCGCGTGTGTGGCGCGCGTGTGCGTGTGTGTGTGTGTGTATGTGTGTGTGTGTGTGTGTGTGTGTGTGCACGTGCGCGCATGTGTGTGTGTGTGTGTGTGTGTGTGTGTGTTGTCTCTATCTTTGTGTATATGTGTGTGTGTATGTACAATGAATAATCAATGAATTTGTTCAAAACACAAAACGTCAGACAAACTCATTGGTGATTATCATTACCACCACCTAAACCATCTCAAACAGTAATGGCAAATGTACCTGCATATCTACATATGTATCTCAATACAACCCAACTGCAAACTAGGAGCCATTACTGAATCCCCAAATGATGTAGATACTCTACAAAAGGGCCTTACAGAAACAGATGCTTGGTGCCAGAGCCACGGGCTTAAGCTCAATGCAAAGAAGTGTATAGTTATCCCCTTTGGGAAAAAACATGCTTCCATGAATTACCTCATAGGCGGTAATACACTAAACATCGAGAGTGTGATAAGAGACTTAGGAAGATAGGTGGACAGTGGTCTCACCTTTGACAAAAACACTGCCACAACAGTCAGGAAATCCTTCTATGTGGCACACCTCATCACTAAGAGCTTTTAATCCAGAAAAAAGGAGGTCATTGTCCCACTGTACTCTTCCCTCATTAGACCCATCATAGAGTACAACACCCCATTTGGCATGTACCTCACAAGACACATACAGCAACTGGAAAGGCCACAGAAGTACCTCACTAAGAGAATCACAGGCGTAAAGCAGTTACCCTATGCTGACTGACTAAAAAAACTTCAGCTGCAACATATTGTCTACTCAGAGGCGATCTCTGCTTCACATACAAGGCTATGTCAGACCCAGAACTGATGGACATGCTACACTTAAAGAAATCCCAATCCCTCTGAGCCACACGTTCCAGGGACCTAAACCTTGTCATCACAATGAACAAAACTTGCTGGACGGATAGTTTCCTGACACAGAGATGCCCCATACACTGGAATAGACTGCCCATTCATGTCAAACAGAGAACCTCCTTAGCCCTCTTCAAAAGGAACCTTGAAATTGGATGGGAGATAGGAAATTTACCCCAGGGATCATGTCAGTCACACTCCTAGACAGGGGTCCAATGAAGTAAATATTGTGGGAAGAAGTAGCCAGAGATTTGTTATGGCTAGGCTTGTATAGGGCCCAGGGCCGATAGCCTAGTACCAACTTATGAAGCTATGAACCTATAATATATAATTAGATACACATACATACATATGCATATGTATACATGCATGTGTATATGCCAGTCTTTATGCTTTTTTGCCTGAGTAATGTGCATGCATGCACCTATGTGCATGCATGCATATAGGCAATTTATTCAAATATGTATACATCTTATAATTAACAGACATGGTTGATACTAACATCCACATTGACACATACCAAAATAATATCTATTCATGTTCACCCACGAATATGCTGCGTATGAAAGTAAAGACCACATACATTTTCATACTCATGTGATTGTGCTACAAATCTCTGAATTGGATATGCCCTGCATGCATATCTCTCAACTATACAGATTTTTGCAGAATGTCCAGATTTTTGTCTCATACTTTTGGTCTGTTTCTCATAAAATTGTGAATTTCTGGCAAATCACTGAGGACCGAAGTCAGAAAATAATGACAGACATTTGAATTTCAGACTCTATACCCTTCAGAAAATCCATGATAATGCAAAACATTTTATTCTATCAATTTTCTATGTTTGTAAAAATAATACTTAAAAAGTGTCCCTATTTTTAGGCCTTTATCCCTCATTATTCATGGCTTTGTCCAGATTTCTTTCTCTAAGAGGTTGAGAGGTATGTCTGCATGATAACACTTAGTGCAAAGTTTAGTGTTATACAGTGTGCTATTTTTTTATTTCAGAATACCTGCCTACTCTGTTTAATGTCCTGTAAGAGTACCAACAATGTACACAGATTACATGGTACCTGTAAGCAAACATTTAATTGTGCATTTTAATAAAAGAGTAAACCAACAAATATATGTGTACTGTACTCTGTAAGATACCATGAACTAAACTTAATCCCTGTATAAAATCATTTAATTATTCCAATTATTTAGTTATTTGTTTGTTTGTTTGTTTACATATTAATTTCAGTTTAGTAACCATGTAAGTTGACTGGCTGACAGAATCTTTTCAGTCACAACCTGACCTCCATGGTATAAGATACAAAGAGAAAATGGAAAACAGAATAAAGTATTACCACCTTCTGAAGGAACGTCAAACAGTTTGGCAAAATGCAGAAGTGGAATTCAAGCATGATGATAGATAAACATTTAAGAAATGGAATTGAGAGCAAACCACAACTATAACTTTGAAGACCAAACTAATAAAACTGGACTGATAGCGTAAACGTATATAAATACATTGCACATAATAGAAAATCATTATATACATATATCTATTTATCTATATATCTGTATATACAGATATACACATACACACACATACACAAGATGTGGTAGGACTGAAAACCTACAAACTAATACATTGAGTAGAATGTAAAATGTACTCTCCAAGGGTTGGTGGGTGGCTTAATGGCTAAGGCGTTTGCCTTACAAACACAAGGTGCAGGGTTTGAGTCTCACAAGGGATAATTGGCTTGGCTTAAAATGTCTCACAAGGGCAATTAGCTTAGTACTAAACTATGAACCTATGATCACAGCATATTATAAATACATTTACAAAACATTATTCAAAACAGGTTTGGCTGCACAAAGGTGGTGAAAAATTGTACTAATAATGTCCCGTTAACTTTGATGTTGATATTAAATTAAATTATACTGAAAAATAAATATGCACATTGCACACAAAGTACAGAGATGAAGTAGAATTAGCAACAATGACCTGAGAACACTTTGACATGAAATTACAGTATCATTGTGTTTGTTATTCACCAGGTCATTAAAGTGTGAGGAGATTCCTCAAGATTGGAAATGTGCATGCATGCAACCCATATTTATGGGAAGGGGAACAGGACAAACCCAGAGTCACAGAGACCCATAATTTAAGATTGGAGACATGCATGCGTGCAAACCATATTTAAGGGACAGGGGAAGAGCCCAAACCCAGAGTCACAGAGACCTATAACTTAAGATTGGAGATGTGCACTTGTTCAACCCATATTTAAGGGAGAGTGAAACAGGACAAACCCAGAGTCAGATACACCCATAACTTAAGATTGGAGACATGCACTTGTTCAATCCATATTTAAGGGACAGGAGAACAGGACAAAACCCAGAGTCACAGAGACCCATAACTTACTATTGGAGACATGCATTTGTTCAACCCATATTTAAGGGGCAGGGGAACAGGACAAACCCAGAGTCAAATAATACTGGAGACATGCCCTTGTTCAACACATATTTAAGGACAGGGGAACAGGACAAACTCAGAGTCACAGAGACCCATAACTTAAGATTGGAGGCATGCACTTGTTCAATCCATATTTAAGGGATGGCAGAACCAGACACAGAGTCACAGAGACCCATAACTTTACTTTCTTTTATCGAAAAACAATGGAGAAGGTTATTGGTATAATGTATCATCAGAATTGAGAAGACTAGGACTTGAAACTACGTATAAGCATGCATATGTTGAAAATAGATCTATAACTACCTGTAACATGATGTTCTGTAATAATACAATAACATTTACAAATGGCAAGTGGTACTGTGGTGTAATGTATACAGACTTAATGTCAGCCTTTGATAAAATCATACACAAAACAATGGTGAATACATTAGAACAACTATTTACTGATGTAATTTTGATAAGATGAATAGCTGCATGGCTTACAAACAGGACATGAAAAAGACACATTAACTGGACATGTGACTCTCTAGGTTACACTTGGGGTGTCCTATACAGCTCTCACTCAGGCCTGTAACTTTTTATATCATGTCTTTCTGCTCTATTTTTTTTTATTTGCAGTTCTCTATTGTCTGCATGCAGGTAACTTTAAATAGGTAAACAGATTACGTCTGTCACAAATAGGACAAAATAACTTGAGTACTTCAAACCATTTGGGCACAGGAGAATAATATGCTGATACATTTATCAACAGCAAAGCCTATGAGATTTCAGAAAGATAGATTGAAGAATGAGTATTTAATACAGCACACTGTGATTTAAAATGTGATTACATCCGCGGTGGTGCAGCAGCGTTGCCTCACAGCAAGAGGTTCTCCTGTTTGATTCTCGGCTGGAGTGCGGGAGTGCCTTCTATGTGGAGTCTGCATGTCCTCCCGCGGTTGGGTGTGTTCGATAGACATGTGTAAATGGGTGTGCCTTTGTTGAAGGTTGAATGTTGAGCTGGCACCTTGACATTTGTGAAAATCTACTGCCAATCATTAGTGGACCGAGTTCCACTGTGGTGACCCTAACAGGGAAAAGCCGAAGACAACAACTGTGATTTAAAATGTGGATTCATTTAATAACCTGGGTATATGGGTAGATCCAGCTTTCAGTTTTTTTTTTTTTTATGATCATAGCAGTAAATTGGTTAATGATCATTTTTAAAACTACAGGTTGTAAAAAGAAAAAAAAAGAAAAAGAAAAAATGTATAAAGTGTCTGGAAATCTGAAATGATGAAGTTATGGATTGTAAGTTACACTGGACCTAAATTAGAGTATGGAATAATAATTGTTTTTTGGCTTTTCCCGGTTAGGGGGTCACCACAGCGGAACAATTAAATATCTTAAAATAAAATTAGCATAAGTATATTGGAAAGGCCACAGCGAAAATATACCAAGGGCATGCATGGATCTGAAAGTTTCAGTTATTACAAAAGACTTTTTACTCCATTTTATGTTGATATTTAATTGGAGACCTTAAGAAGAGAGTAACTAGAGACAACTACATCTAGCAATGTTTACAGTTATCAAAACCTAGTAAAGAATCAAGACAGTCTGTGTAGGAGATAATACAGGAATGAGAGATGTAGCAACTTGTTCTCTGAAAGAGTAGCTGACACATGGAATAACATGTCTAATTATAATACAATAAACAGTACTACAGATTTTTTTTAAGAATGTCTTCACTGAAATGACTGCTCTGATACATTTACAAGCTAGAAGGGCATTATTGCCCATGCCTAAAATATTTGTATGTATGTACATGTATATAAAATGTGTAAATATAAATAAACTGTTTAACTGACTGGCTACGTTACATATAAAAGGATGCCTTCATGTTTTATTTATGTTTTATTTTTAAGTGTAATGATATTCTTTAAACTAATGAGTCTATATTACAGACATCTTGCATTGTTCATAGGTTCATATGTTGGTACTAGGCTATCAGCCCTAGGGCCTATACAAGCCTAGCCATAACAATTCCCTGGCTATTTCTCCCCACACTATTTACTTCACTGGACCCCTGTCTATCAGGGCGACTGATGTGATCCCCGGGGTGAATTTTCCTTTCTCCCATCCAATCGTCAAGGTTCCTTTGAAGAGGGCCAAAGAGGCACTCTGCTTGACATGTATGGGCAATCTATTCCAGAGTCTGGGGAGTTTCTGGGTCAGGAACCTATCCCTCCAGCATGTTTTGTTTATTGTGATGACAAGGTTTAGATCCCTGGAGCATGTGGCTCTGAGGGATTGGGATTTCTTTAAGTGTAGCATATCCAGCAGCTCTGGGTTTGACATGGCCTTGTATGTTAAGCAGAGATTGCCTCTGAGTAGACGATATGCAACAGAGTATGGCTGGAGTTTTTTAAGTTTTTGTCGTGATTGATCAGCAAATTCTCTGTTTGCAACAAAATGTCACATTTGCTCTCAGTTGCAATTTACACCGTTTCACTGTACAACTGTTACACTATATCAAAAATAGCTATGTATGCCTAGATAAGTCATTAGTTGCAAAACAGTCAAATAAACAAAACCATGTCTTCACATGAGACCTGTGTGTCTGCTTGCTTGTTTATTTTTTAAATAAATAAAATCACAATTTGGCATATAATGTGTCTGTTTACTTATTTATGTATGCATGTATGAATGTCAGTTAAAATTGTACTGGCTAGTTCTATAGTAAACTCTCAGTTAACCGGCACCCATGCGGCTTGGTAGATGCCGGATAACTGTAGTTTCTGTTTGCTTGATGGTTACTGTTAAAAACAGGCCTGATTAATACTGTACCCTATACTATTTGTTTGGTTTGACTTGTTCTCAGGTTGGGGAAAGAGGGACGTTATTCCTATCTTCCTGTTTAAAACTCTAAGAATGTAAGGTATTTTTCTGTGGGGGAAAACAGAAAATGCAACACATGAAAATGATACTGTATTTCTCCAATATTTCTGGCTGGTTGCTTAAAAGTGCTGGTTGCTTGAGTTCCAGTTAACTGAGAGTTTACTGTAATTAGAAAAAAATGACTGCCTAGTCAATATGAACATACATGCAAACAAAAAAATGTTTTGTGTGATTTTGTGACACCAGTTATAACTGAAGGCATACCTCTCAGCCTGTAAGTATACAGACAAAAGTCTTGACAGAAACATGTAATTGGTTAAAATAGTTACCAAAGTCCGAAAGAAGAAAGTAGTGAGTGGTATCTTTACTCCAAAGTGCTAACAAGAACAATAAGGTGCAAAGCAGAAGACAGAATCCATATGGCTCTGAGATGATCAGGTACTCCCCATCAAATACCCTTTACCATTTCTATTTCAACTGTCACTAAAGAACATGTCCTCACCACATTTTCCACATTTAATAACACTGCATCAATAGGCCCTGATAATATCCATGGATGCCTCCTAAACAGCTTCAAACATGACCTGTTAGGCCTACTAGAATCTCTGTTCAACTACAGCATCCAAACAGCTTCTTCCCTAGGGAATTAAAGACTGCAACTGTTACCCTACCAAACAAATGTGGACCATCAACCCATGACCCTGCTTTGTTGGAAATGCTGCATATCTGCAAGTCAAATGTTATACAGGTTACTCACTCTAAAGACCTTAACCTGGTATCTGACGTTAACAGAACGTGCTGGAGGGACAGATTTATCTCCCAGAGGTTACCACACTTTGGAATGGACTTCTTACTCCATGTCAAACAGAGCACCTCATTGGCCCTCTTCAAACACAAGCTGGATGATTGGATGGAAAACCATAAATTCATCCTGGGGGGGGGGGTTCCACCTGTGTCCCTCTTGGACAGGGGCAATTTGTGCAGATTGTTGAAATAAGGGTAGAACTTGGCTAGGCTTGTAAGGGCCCTATGGCCATTAGCCTAGTGATTTCCCATGATCGTATGCCTTGAAAAGCAGCACTGTTTATGTTGGTAAAGCCTGTATCTGTACCACTTACCATATAGCTATCTCACTCTGGCACAGTCACCAGGTACTTGGGTCTCTGTACTGTTTACAGATTCTCCTTTGACCACCATGCCTCTGTGGTTGTTGTAAAATCATTCTACTTTACACAGATTATCCTTTGCAGTATCTCCTCAAGTTCCAAAATAGTCATAGGTTCATGGGTTCATAGGTAGGTACGAGGCTATCTGCCCAAAGGCATTTATACGCCTAGCTGGAATGTGTTGGCTTTCGCCGCCCCCTTAGATTAGTTCCCTGTGTCTCTGTCCAGCAGAGCCACTGAAGTGATCCCTGGGGTAAACTTTCTGTTTCCCATCCACTCGTCAAGGTTACTCTTGAAGAGTGTTAGTGAGGAGCTCTGCCTAATATAGACTGGAATCTTGTTCCAGAGCATGGGAAGTCTCTGGGACAGGAATCTATCCCTCCAGCATGTCCTATTTATTGTTGTGGTGAGGTTTAACTCCCTAGAGCATGTGGCTCGAGGGGATATGGTTTTCTTTAGGTGGAGCATGTCCATCACTTCTGGGTTGGACATGGCCTTGTATGTCAGGCAGAGATCACCTCTGAGTAGACGGTATGCAACCGAGTTCAGCTGGAGTTTTTTCAGTCGAGCTGCATAGGGCATCTGTTTGAGGCCAGTGATCCTCTTGGTGAGGTACTTCTGTGGTCTTTCCAGCTGTTGCAGGTGTCTTGTAAGGTACATCCCAAATGGGGCGTTGTACTCTATGATGGGTCTGATGAGTGATGCGTAGAGGGGCACAATGGCCTCTTTTGATCTGGATGCAAACCCTTTTGTGATTAGGTTGGCCACACAGAAGAACTGTCTAGCCACTTTGGCAATGTGATTATCAAAGGAGAGATTACTATCTACTTGGGTCCCCAGATCCCTTATTACGTCTTCCGTATTTAGGGGGCTACCACCTATGTGGCAGTTTGTGGGTACTTTGTTTTTTCCAAAGGGGATGACTATGCACTTTTTGTCATTTAGCTTGAGGCCATGGTTTTGACACCAGGTATCCATCCTTTTGGAGGATGTCTGTGTCAGCTGGAGAGTCAGTTATAGCACCTAGTTTGCAGTCGTCTGCAAACTTGGTCAGCCATAGTTCTCCTGTGATTGCCTGTACCTCTGAGAAGTATATGCTGAACAGGAGGGGTCCTAAGACTGAGCCCTGGAGAACACCACTTTTAGCGTCAGACCTAGCTCCCGCAACTCTTACCATGTGGGTTCTGTCAGTGAGCCAGTTAGCAACCCATCTCATGACGTAGGGGTTTATGTTCAGGCTGGTGAGCTTGTCTATAATACCAGAATGGGGAATGGTGCTGAAGGCCTTTGCTAGGTCTAGGTAGGCTGTGTGGACCACCTTTCCCTCATCTATAGCCTTGGTAACTGTCCCAAACAAGTCCACCAGGTTTAGGAGGCATGATCTGCCCTTAACAAAGCCGAACTGGGTAGGGTCCAGTGTTTGGAGGTTCCCAATCTCTCTGTTAATGAGATCCATGATGATGCACTTCATAGTCTTGCAGACCAAGCTAGTCAGGCTTACCGGGTGATAGTTCCCAGGGTCTGTTGTGGCTCAACCTTTGTAAAGCGGAATAACCGTTGTTTTGCACCACTCTGTGGACACGTAGCCTGTGGAGAGGCTGAGTTTGAACAGTGTGTTTAGGTGAGGTTAGTTCATCTTGAGCTCATGTAGGACGCAGCCTGGGACACCGCCTGGTCCCAATGATGCTGTGTTTTTGGCTTTGGAGGGCTGTTTTAACCTGAGTGTCTGTGATTTCAGGGCACTGCATTCTTCTGGTATAGTTATGGGCCCTTTTGGGGTGAGAGGGGGTGAAGTTTGCACTGAACCTGTCTGCCAGGATATTGGCGATATCGGTTGGTTCAGTGTATTTTGTGCCATTCTGCACTAACTCCGAGCAGATCTGAGCATTGCCACTTAGATTCTTGACATAGTTAAATAATGCCTTGTGGCTATCTTTGGAGTCCTTGGCAATTTTCTTTCGACGCTCGCCTTGGATGATTTTGTGAGGGATTGTAGTTTCTTGCTGATACTGAACAGGGATGTCTTCCCGTCTTGGGATTTTACCTTTTCTGTACTAGTTTCCTCCTCTTATTGTATAGCTTGTTTATGACAGGGTCCACCAGACTGGTTTCCTTTTCTTGGAGGAGTGAGTCTTGGTTTTGCTTGGGAAGGCATGATCCATGCATTCTTGTAGGTGCCCATAGAACTCCAAGTGGAGTACCACAGGGTTCCATCCTGGGACTTCTCCTGTTTGGTATCTACTTCTCTGAAGTACAGGCTAACACAGAAGGCCTCTGGCTAACGAAGTTTGCAGATGACTGCAAACTAGGAGCCATAGTCAAGTCCCCAAATTATGTGGACATCCTACAGAAGGGCCTCACTGAGACAGATGCCTGGTGTCAGAGCCATGGCCTCAAGCTCAATACCAAAAAGTGCAGTGTCATCCCCTTTGGTAAAAACTCTATACCCATGAACTACCACATAGGCAGCAATCTACTTAATACCAAATGTGTGATAAGAGACCTTGGGACCCAGGTGGACAGTAGTCTCTCCTTTGATAGTCACATCACCACAGTAGTCAGGAAGTTCTTCTATGTGGCACACCTCATCATAAAAGGGTTCTCATCCAGGAAAAAATGGGTCCCCTCTACCCGACACTCATTAGACCCATTATACAGTACAATGCCCCTTTTGGAATGTACCTCACAAGACATCTGCAGCAGCTGGAAAGGCCACAGAAGTACCTCACAAAGAGGATTACTGGCCTCAAACAAATGCCCTACACTGACTGCTTCAAAAAACTCCAGCTTTACTCCGTAGCATATAGCTTGCTCCGAGGTGATCTCTGCCTAACATATAAAGCTATGTCAAACCCAGAGCTGTTGGACATGCTACACATAAAGAAATCCCTATCCCTCCAAGCTACACGCTCTAGGGACCTAAACCTTGTCATCACAATAAACAGGACATGCTGGAGGGATAGATTCCTGTCCCAATGACTTCCCATACTCTGGAACAGGCTACCCATCTATGTCAAGCAAAGTTCTTTATTAGCACTCTTCAAGAAAAATCTTGATGAGTGGATGGGAAATAGGAAATACACCCCGGGGATCACTTCTGTGTCTCTGCTCGACAGTGGCACAGGAAAATAACTTTCTTGGGTGGCGTAAGCCAGGGAACCTTGTTGGCCAGGCTTACGTAGGCCCTTGGGCCGATAGCCTAGTACCTACCTATGAACCCCATACCTGAATGCATCAAATGAAAACAAGAACATGTTGTCTCAGTCCAAGTATAGGACTGCCATCACTCAAATGTCTACAGCATTTTGGTTTGGTTTTGAAAAAGTCCTGTATGGTCTTGGACAAAAGCACTTAACCGAGATTGTTTTTTATCATTTTTTATTAAACTACCATTCCTACTCCTTGTCTGTTAATTGGATTCCTTTCTGGTTCCATGAGGTGTTGCTGTGTTTAAATTTCCACAGTAGTACACACAAGGTCAGTGTGTTGATGTCACATTTTAGCTCTATGCAAATGTCTGACATAATGCTGAGGGTCAGTTAAACATTAAAGGGTGATGTAGCTATAATGACTTATTATGGAATACAATAATATTATGCCAGGTAGTACAACATTCATACACTGTATACATAGTTTGCTGTCAATTAATTTTCCCAGCAACACAAACATTTCTGCTGTTATCCTACAATGTGGAATTATACTTTTAGCACATCTGGGTGCTGATTAGCCTGCATCACATTACTGTACTGTCCTTGTCTTCCACTCTGTTATCCACACCCTAATTTGTGTAACTAACTCTAAATGTAATCAATAATGCATTCTGAGCATGTGTGTGTGTGTGTGTGTGTGTGTGTGTGTGTGTGTGTGTGTGTGTGTGTGTGTGTGTGTGTGTGTGTGCACGCGTGCACGCGCGCGTGTGTGTGTGCATGTGTGTGTATGTGTGTTGTCTCTAACTTTGTGTATGTGTGTGTGTGTGTGTGCGCGTGTGTCTGTGTGTGTGTGTGTGTGTGTGTGTGTGTGTGTGTGTGTGTGTGTGTGTTGTCTCTAACTTTGTGTATATTTGTGTGTGTGTGCGCGCGTGCACGTGTGTGTGTGTGTGTGTGTGTGTGTGTGTGTGTGTGTGTGTGTGTGTGTGTGTGCGTGTGTGTGTGTGTGTGTGTGTGTGTGTGTGTGTGTGTGTGTGTGTGTTGTCTCTAACTTTGTGTATATGTGTGTGTGTATGTACAATGAATAATCAATGAATTTGTTCAAAACACAAAACATCAGACAAACTCATTGGTGATTATCATTATCACCACCTAAACCATCTCAAACAGTAATGGCAAATGTACCTGCATATCTACATATGTATCTCAATACAACCCAACTGCAAACTAGGAGCCATTACTGAATCCCCAAATGATGTAGATACTCTACAAAAGCGCCTTACAGAAACAGATGCTTGGTGCCAGAGCCACGGGCTTAAGCTCAATGCAAAGAAGTGTATAGTTATCCCCTTTGGGAAAAAACATGCTTCCATGAATTACCTCATAGGCAGTAATACACTAAACATCGAGAGTGTGATAAGAGACTTAGGAAGATAGGTGGACAGTGGTCTCACCTTTGACAACAACACTGCCACAACAGTCAGGAAATCCTTCTATGTGGCACACCTCATCACTAAGAGCTTTTAATCCAGAAAAAAGGAGGTCATTGTCCCACTGTACTCATCCCTCATTAGACCCATCATAGAGTACAATGCCCCATTTGGCATGTACCTCACAAGACACATACAGCAACTGGAAAGGCCACAGAAGTACCTCACTAAGAGAATCACAGGCGTAAAGCAGTTACCCTATGCTGACTGACTAAAAAAACTTCAGCTGTAACATATTGTCTACTCAGAGGCGATCTCTGCTTGACATACAAGGCTATGTCAGACCCAGAACTGATGGACATGCTACACTTAAAGAAATCCCAATCCCTCTGAGCCACACGTTCCAGGGACCTAAACCTTGTCATCACAATGAACAAAACTTGCTGGACGGATAGTTTCCTGACCCAGAGATGCCCCATACACTGGAATAGACTGCCCATTCATGTCAAACAGAGAACCTCCTTAGCCCTCTTCAAAAGGAACCTTGAAATTGGATGGGAGATAGGAAATTTACCCCAGGGATCATGTCAGTCACACTCCTAGACAGGGGTCCAGTGAAGTAAATATTGTGGGAAGAAGTAGCCAGAGATTTGTTATGGCTAGGCTTGTATAGGGCCCAGGGCCGATAGCCTAGTACCAACTTATGAAGCTATGAACCTATAATATATAATTAGATACACATATATACATATGTATATGTATACATGCATGTGTATATGCCAGTCTTTATGCTTTTTTGCCTGAGTAATGTGCATGCATGCACCTATGTGCATGCATGCATATAGGCAATTTATTCAAATATGTATACATCTTATAATTAACAGACATGGTTGATACTAACATCCACATTGACACATACCAAAATAATATCTATTCATGTTCACCCACAAATATGCTGCGCATGAAGTATATAGTAAAGACCACATACATTTTCATACTCATGTGATTGTGCTACAAATCTCTGAATTGGATATGCCCTGCATGCATATCTCTCAACTATACAGATTTTTGCAGAATGTCCAGATTTTTGTCTCATACTTTTGGTCTGTTTCTCATAAAATTGTGAATTTCTGGCAAATCACTGAGGACCGAAGTCAGAAAATAATGACAGACATTTGAATTTCAGACTCTATACCCTTCAGAAAATCCATGATAATGCAAAACATTTTATTCTATCAATTTTCTATGTTTGTAAAAATAATACTTAAAAAGTGTCCCTATTTTTAGGCCTTTATCCCTCATTATTCATGGCTTTGTCCAGATTTCTTTCTCTAAGAGGTTGAGAGGTATGTCTGCATGATAACACTTAGTGCAAAGTTTAGTGTTATACAGTGTGCTATTTTTTTATTTCAGAATACCTGCCTACTCTGTTTAATGTCCTGTAAGAGTACCAACAATGTACACAGATTACATGGTACCTGTAAGCAAACATTTAATTGTGCATTTTAATAAAAGAGTAAACCAACAAATATATGTGTACTGTACTCTGTAAGATACCATGAACTAAACTTAATCCCTGTATAAAATCATTTAATTATTCCAATTATTTAGTTATTTGTTTGTTTGTTTGTTTACATATTAATTTCAGTTTAGTAACCATGTAAGTTGACTGGCTGACAGACTCTTTTCAGTCACAACCTGACCTCCATGGTATAAGATACAAAGAGAAAATGGAAAACAGAATAAAGTATTACCACCTTCTGAAGGAACGTCAAACAGTTTGGCAAAATGCAGAAGTGGAATTCAAGCATGATGATAGATAAACATTTAAGAAATGGAATTGAGAGCAAACCACAACTATAACTTTGAAGACCAAACTAATAAAACTGGACTGATAGCGTAAACGTATATAAATACATTGCACATAATAGAAAATCATTATATACATATATCTATTTATCTATATATCTGTATATACAGATATACACATACACACACACAAGATGTGGTAGGACTGAAAACCTACAAACTAATACATTGAGTAGAATGTAAAATGTACTCTCCAATGGTTGGTGGGTGGCTTAACGGCTAAGGCGTTTGCCTTACAAACACAAGGTGCAGGGTTTGAGTCTCACAAGGGATAATTGGCTTGGCTTAAAATGTCTCACAAGGGCAATTAGCTTAGTACTAAACTATAAACCTATGAACACAGCATATTATAAATACATTTACAAAACATTATTCAAAACAAGTTTGGTTGCACAAAGGTGGTGAAAAATTGTACTAATAATGTCCCGTTAACTTTGATGTTGATATTAAATTAAATTATACTGAAAAATAAATATGCACATTGCACACAAAGTACAGAGATGAAGTAGAATTAGCAATAATGACCTCTGAACACTTTGACATGAAATTACAGTATCATTGTATTTGTTATTCACCAGGTCATTAAAGTGTGAGGAGATTCCTCAAGATTGGAAATGTGCATGCATGCAACCCATATTTATGGGAAGGGGAACAGGACAAACCCAGAGTCACAGAGACCCATAATTTAAGATTGGAGACATGCATGCGTGCAAACCATATTTAAGGGACAGGGGAAGAGCCCAAACCCAGAGTCACAGAGACCTATAACTTAAGATTGGAGATGTGCACTTGTTCAACCCATATTTAAGGGAGAGTGAAACAGGACAAACCCAGAGTCGGATACACCCATAACTTAAGATTGGAGACATGCACTTGTTCAATCCATATTTAAGGGACAGGAGAACAGGACAAAACCCAGAGTCACAGAGACCCATAACTTACTATTGGAGACATGCATTTGTTCAACCCATATTTAAGGGGCAGGGGAACAGGACAAACCCAGAGTCAAATAATACTGGAGACATGCCCTTGTTCAACACATATTTAAGGACAGGGGAACAGGACAAACTCAGAGTCACAGAGACCCATAACTTAAGATTGGAGGCATGCACTTGTTCAATCCATATTTAAGGGATGGCAGAACCAGACACAGAGTCACAGAGACCCATAACTTTACTTTCTTTTTATCGAAAAACAATGGAGAAGGTTATTGGTATAATGTATCATCAGAATTGAGAAGACTAGGACTTGAAACTACGTATAAGCATGCATATGTTGAAAATAGATCTATAACTACCTGTAACATGATGTTCTGTAATAATACAATAACATTTACAAATGGCAAGTGGTACTGTGGTGTAATGTATACAGACTTAATGTCAGCCTTTGATAAAATCATACACAAAACAATGGTGAATACATTAGAACAACTATTTACTGATGTAATTTTGATAAGATGAATAGCTGCATGGCTTACAAACAGGACATGAAAAAGACACATTAACTGGACATGTGACTCTCTAGGTTACACTTGGGGTGTCCTATACAGCTCTCACTCAGGCCTGTAACTTTTTATATCATGTCTTTCTGCTTTATTTTTTTTTTATTTGCAGTTCTCTATTGTCTGCATGCAGGTAACTTTAAATAGGTAAACAGATTACGTCTGTCACAAATAGGACAAAATAACTTGAGTACTTCAAACCATTTGGGCACAGGAGAATAATATGCTGATACATTTATCAACAGCAAAGCCTATGAGATTTCAGAAAGATAGATTGAAGAATGAGTATTTAATACAGCACACTGTGATTTAAAATGTGATTACATCCGCGGTGGTGCAGCAGTAGCGTTGTTGCCTCACAGCAAGAGGTTCTCCTGTTTGATTCTCGGCTGGAGTGCGGGGAGTGCCTTCTGTGTGGAGTCTGCATGTCCTCCCCGCAGTTGGGTGGGTGTTCAATAGACATGTGTAAATGGGTGTGCCTTTGTTGAAGGTTGAATGTTGAGCTGGCACCTTGACATTTGTGAAAATCTACTGCCAATCATTAGTGGACCGGAGTTCCACTGTGGTGACCCCTAACAGGGAAAAGCCGAAAGACAACAACTGTGATTTAAAATGTGGATTCATTTAATAACCTGGGTATATGGGTAGATCCAGCTTTCAGTTTTTTTTTTTTTTATGATCATAGCAGTAAATTGGTTAATGATCATTTTTAAAACTACAGGTTGTAAAAAGAAAAAAAAAAAGAAAAAAAGAAAAAATGTATAAAGTGTCTGGAAATCTGAAATGATGAAGTTATGGATTGTAAGTTACACTGGACCTAAATTAGAGTATGGAATAATAATTGTTTTTTGGCTTTTCCCGGTTAGGGGGTCACCACAGCGGAACAATTAAATATCTTAAAATAAAATTGGCATAAGTATATTGGAAAGGCCACAGCGAAAATATACCAAGGGCATGCATGGATCTGAAAGTTTCAGTTATTACAAAAGACTTTTTACTCCATTTTATGTTGATATTTAATTGGAGACCTTAAGAAGAGAGTAACTAGAGACAACTACATCTAGCAATATTTACAGTTATCAAAACCTAGTAAAGAATCAAGACAGTCTGTGTAGGAGATGATACAGGAATGAGAGATGTAGCAACTTGTTCTCTGAAAGAGTAGCTGACACATGGAATAACATGTCTAATTATAATACAATAAACAGTACTACAGATTTTTTTTAAGAATGTCTTCACTGAAATGACTGCTCTGATACATTTACAAGCTAGAAGGGCATTATTGCCCATGCCTAAAATATTTGTATGTATGTACATGTATATAAAATGTGTAAATATAAATAAACTGTTTAACTGACTGGCTACGTTACATATAGAAGGATGCCTTCATGTTTTATTTATGTTTTATTTTTAAGTGTAATGATATTCTTTAAACTAATGAGTCTATATTACAGACATCTTGCATTGTTCATAGGTTCATATGTTGGTACTAGGCTATCAGCCCTAGGGCCTATACAAGCCTAGCCATAACAATTCCCTGGCTATTTCTTCCCACACTATTTACTTCACTGGACCCCTGTCTATCAGGGCGACTGATGTGATCCCCGGGGTGAATTTCCTTTCTCCCATCCAATCGTCAAGGTTCCTTTTGAAGAGGGCCAAAGAGGCACTCTGCTTGACATGTATGGGCAATCTATTCCAGAGTCTGGGGAGTTTCTGGGTCAGGAACCTATCCCTCCAGCATGTTTTGTTTATTGTGATGACAAGGTTTAGATCCCTGGAGCATGTGGCTCTGAGGGATTGGGATTTCTTTAAGTGTAGCATATCCAGCAGCTCTGGGTTTGACATGGCCTTGTATGTTAAGCAGAGATTGCCTCTGAGTAGACGATATGCAACAGAGTATAGCTGGAGTTTTTTAAGTTTTTGTCGTGATTGATCAGCAAATTCTCTGTTTGCAACAAAATGTCACATTTGCTCTCAGTTGCAATTTACACCGTTTCACTGTACAACTGTTACACTATATCAAAAATAGCTATGTATGCCTAGATAAGTCATTAGTTGCAAAACAGTCAAATAAACAAAACCATGTCTTCACATGAGACCTGTGTGTCTGCTTGCTTGTTTATTTTTTAAATAAATAAAATCACAATTTGGCATATAATGTGTCTGTTTACTTATTTATGTATGCATGTATGAATGTCAGTTAAAATTGTACTGGCTAGTTCTACAGTAAACTCTCAGTTAACCGGCACCCATGCGGCTTGGTAGATGCCGGATAACTGTAGTTTCTGTTTGCTTGATAGTTACTGTTAAAAACAGGCCTGATTAATACTGTACCCTATACTATTTGTTTGGTTTGACTTGTTCTCAGGTTGGGGAAAGAGGGACGTTATTCCTATCTTCCTGTTTAAAACTCTAAAAATGTAAGGTATTTTTCTGTGGGGGAAAACAGAAAATGCAACACATGAAAATGATACTGTATTTCTCCAATATTTCTGGCTGGTTGCTTAAAAGTGCTGGTTGCTTGAGTTCCAGTTAACTGAGAGTTTACTGTAATTAGAAAAAAATGACTGCCTAGTCAATATGAACATACATGCAAACAAAAAAATGTTTTGTGTGATTTTGTGACACTTCAGTTATAACTGAAGGCATACCTCTCAGCCTGTAAGTATACAGACAAAAGTCTTGACAGAAACATATAATTGGTTAAAATAGTTACCAAAGTCCAAAAGAAGAAAGTAGTGAGTGGTATCTTTACTCCAAAGTGCTAACAAGAACAATAAGGTGCAAAGCAGAAGACAGAATCCATATGGCTCTGAGATGATCAGGTACTCCCCATCAAATACCCTTTACCATTTCTATTTCAACTGTCACTAAAGAACATGTCCTCACCACATTTTCCACATTTAATAACACTGCATCAATAGGCCCTGATAATATCCATGGATGCCTCCTAAACAGCTTCAAACATGACCTGTTAGGCCTACTAGAATCTCTGTTCAACTACAGCATCCAAACAGCTTCTTCCCTAGGGAATTAAAGACTGCAACTGTTACCCTACCAAACAAATGTGGACCATCAACCCATGACCCTGCTTTGTTGGAAATGCTGCATATCTGCAAGTCAAATGTTATACAGGTTACTCACTCTAAAGACCTTAACCTGGTATCTGACATTAACAGAACGTGCTGGAGGGACAGATTTATCTCCCAGAGGTTACCACACTTTGGAATGGACTTCTTACTCCATGTCAAACAGAGCACCTCATTGGCCCTCTTCAAACACAAGCTGGATGATTGGATGGAAAACCATAAATTCATCCTGGGGGGGGGGGTTCCACCTGTGTCCCTCTTGGACAGGGGCAATTTGTGCAGATTGTTGAAATAAGGGTAGAACTTGGCTAGGCTTGTAAGGGCCCTATGGCCATTAGCCTAGTGATTTCCCATGATCGTATGCCTTGAAAAGCAGCACTGTTTATGTTGGTAAAGCCTGTATCTGTACCACTTACCATATAGCTATCTCACTCTGGCACAGTCACCAGGTACTTGGGTCTCTGTACTGTTTACAGATTCTCCTTTGACCACCATGCCTCTGTGGTTGTTGTAAAATCATTCTACTTTACACAGATTATCCTTTGCAGTATCTCCTCAAGTTCCAAAATAGTCATAGGTTCATGGGTTCATAGGTAGGTACGAGGCTATCTGCCCAAAGGCATTTATACGCCTAGCTGGAATGTGTTGGCTTTCCCCTTAGATTAGTTCCCTGTGTCTCTGTCCAGCAGAGCCACTGAAGTGATCCCTGGGGTAAACTTTCTGTTTCCCATCCACTCGTCAAGGTTACTCTTGAAGAGTGTTAGTGAGGAGCTCTGCCTAATATAGACTGGAATCTTGTTCCAGAGCATGGGAAGTCTCTGGGACAGGAATCTATCCCTCCAGCATGTCCTATTTATTGTTGTGGTGAGGTTTAACTCCCTAGAGCATGTGGCTCGAGGGGATATGGTTTTCTTTAGGTGGAGCATGTCCATCACTTCTGGGTTGGACATGGCCTTGTATGTCAGGCAGAGATCACCTCTGAGTAGACGGTATGCAACCGAGTTCAGCTGGAGTTTTTTCAGTCGAGCTGCATAGGGCATCTGTTTGAGGCCAGTGATCCTCTTGGTGAGGTACTTCTGTGGTCTTTCCAGCTGTTGCAGGTGTCTTGTAAGGTACATCCCAAATGGGGAGATGTACTCTATGATGGGTCTGATGAGTGATGCGTAGAGGGGCACAATGGCCTCTTTTGATCTGGATGCAAACCCTTTTGTGATTAGGTTGGCCACACAGAAGAACTGTCTAGCCACTTTGGCAATGTGATTATCAAAGGAGAGATTACTATCTACTTGGGTCCCCAGATCCCTTATTACGTCTTCCGTATTTAGGGGGCTACCACCTATGTGGCAGTTTGTGGGTACTTTGTTTTTTCCAAAGGGGATGACTATGCACTTTTTGTCATTTAGCTTGAGGCCATGGTTTTGACACCAGGTATCCATCCTTTTGGAGGATGTCTGTGTCAGCTGGAGAGTCAGTTATAGCACCTAGTTTGCAGTCGTCTGCGAACTTGGTCAGCCATAGTTCTCCTGTGATTGCCTGTACCTCTGAGAAGTATATGCTGAACAGGAGGGGTCCTAAGACTGAGCCCTGGAGAACACAACTTATAACTGGTTTAGCGTCAGACCTAGCTCCCGCAACTCTTACCATGTGGGTTCTGTCAGTGAGCCAGTTGGCAACCCATCTCATGACGTAAGGGTTTATGTTCAGGCTGGTGAGCTTGTCTATAATACCAGAATGGGGAATGGTGCTGAAGGCCTTTGCTAGGTCTAGGTAGGCTGTGTGGACCACCTTTCCCTCATCTATAGCCTTGGTAACTGTCCCAAACAAGTCCACCAGGTTTAGGAGGCATGATCTGCCCTTAACAAAGCCGAACTGGGTAGGGTCCAGTGTTTGGAGGTTCCCAATCTCTCTGTTAATGAGATCCATGATGATGCACTTCATAGTCTTGCAGACCAAGCTAGTCAGGCTTACAGGGTGATAGTTCCCAGGGTCTGTTGTGGCTCAACCTTTGTAAAGCGGAATAACCGTTGTTTTGCACCACTCTATGGACACGTAGCCTGTGGAGAGGCTGAGTTTGAACAGTGTGTTTAGGTGAGGGGTTAGTTCATCTTTGAGCTCATGTAGGACGCAGCCTGGGACACCGTCTGGTCCCAATGATGCTGTGTTTTTGGCTTTGGAGAGGGCTGTTTTAACCTGAGTGTCTGTGATTTCAGGGGCACTGCATTCTTCTGGTATAGTTATGGGCCCTTTTGGGGTGAGAGGGGGGGTGAAGTTTGCACTGAACCTGTCTGCCAGGATATTGGCGATATCGGTTGGTTCAGTGTATTTTGTGCCATTCTGCACTAACTCCGAGCACATCTGAGAATTGCCACTTAGATTCTTGACATAGCTAAAGAATGCCTTGTGGCTATCTTTGGAGTCCTTGGCAATTTTCCTTTCGAAGCTAGCCTTGGATGATTTTATGAGGGATTGTAGTTTCTTGCTGATACTGATCAGGGATGTCTTCCCCTCTTGGGATTTTACTCTTTTCTGTACTAGTTTCCTCCTCTTATTGTATAGCTTGTTTATGACAGGGGTCCACCAGACTGGTTTCCTTTTCTTGGAGGAGTGAGTCTTGGTTTTGCTTGGGAAGGCATGATCCATGCATTCTTGTAGGTGCCCGTAGAGTGCATTAGTAAAGGATCTTGCAGCTTGGGCAGCTTTATCCTTTAGCATGGGGGATTTGATACTTTCCACCTCGGTCTTAAGTAACGTGAAGTTTGCTTTTTGAAAGTTTTTCACGGTGGTTTCTTTGACCGGGGGCGGGGGTGGAATGTGGATATCCAGAGTAATTAGTTTATGGTCTGATCTAACCAGCGAGGGGTTGATCTCCGGTGTGGAACACCAGTCGCCCATGTTGGTGATGAACAGGTCCAGTATGCTGTCACCTCTGGTGGGGGTGTTGACCAGTTGATCCAGGGCATTTGAGTTTATAAATTCTAGGAAATGTTGGGCAAGGAAGTTAGTACTTGAGTAGTTCTCCCAGTTAATGTTTGGGTAATTGAAATTACCCAATATCAGAGTGTTTGGTAGGACCTTTATGTTTCCCAGTGTTTCCAGAAATGCAGAATGGGGGTCCTGGGACATGGTGGGCGATCTGTAGCAAGCTATGATTTGAATTGCAGTTCTGCCTGTTGTTAGATGCACGTGGATGATCTCTGAAGTATCGTGCTGTGCCACTAACTTGGAGGTGTGGGTATCCTTGATGAATATGGATACGCCCCCACCTTTTGTATTGCAGTCCGGATTTTGTGGCCAAAATGTATGGTATGAGTTGTAGTGCTGGGGTGCTCTCTGCAGCCTTAAACCAGGTTTCTGTTACTGTACATATATTGATTTTCTCCCTACAGAGAGTGCCTAAAGTGTGTGCATTTTGAGGTTTAGACTTCTGGCATTGAGTAGCATTACCCTCTGTTTTTTGTTACTTGTGCTATTTACAGCGGTGGGTTTGTCTTTTGAGCCTTGCCTAAAAAAGGCACTATGGGGGTGGCAAGAGCCTTTGCCAGTATTCAAAAGCCGGAAGGTGACAGGTGCAAGCCATCTCTAGTGAAGCAGCGTGGCTTGTCGAGCATGTCATCCCAGGCTGACAGACTCTGGATCCCCTTTGAATGACACCAGAAGCTTAGCCAGTTGTTGAAATTGATAAATATTTCTTTATACCATGGTATCATTCTTGGTGAGGGCAGGATGCTTCTCAGGGTCAGGGTCATACCGGCCTGGGCTACGTGATCAGAGAGCTCTTCCATGTCTCTTTTCATGTAGTCCAGGGAGGTATGGCTCAGGTCATTCACACAAACATGGACAATGACAGAGTTGTATTTGTACTTGGTCTGGAGTGACCTGAATGCTTGTGTTATGTGGCGGATCCTGGCACCCAACAGGCAGCTAACAGCAACCTTCTCCTTATTCAGCCTAGTGAGTGGGACGTCAGTGTGCCTGACTATAGAGTCACATATTACTAGTGTGTTGGGTATGTTATTTTGCCTTAAGGGCTGCGAATGTGTGGCACACTGGTTTTGTGAAGTATGTGTTTCGTGGTTTGAGTTGGGGGGTTGAAGGTTGCTTGGATGTCTGCTTTGGAGGTCTCTATTGCTTTTGCGGATTTTTATTTAGAGCCTTCGAGTATGTTTTTGTGTATTTATGTGTGTCTTTTGCCAGTGCTGGTCTATGTGAGGCTGGTGGTGTGATGCAAGTAATTCCCTTCTCCTCTTGACTGTCTGGTCCAGTCTTGGGTTGAGAAAACGTAGCCTCCAGTTTGGCTGTATAATTGCATCTCTTGCATGTATTAGTGTTTGGTGGTAGGAGGAAAGGATTGTCTGTGTACATGACGCAGTTGTAACATTGCCTCAAAATGCCCAGATTCACCAGTTGGACCAGAGAGTACACCTGAAACTTCCCTTTGGACATGCCTGGATAGGTACAGTGAGCTGTTTTATTGATTGGCTGGTAAGGTCGAATAGAGAGCCTTGTCCTTCTCTACAGTATAGAAGGGTCTAGTGCTAAGGTTTATTAGTGCTTGCTATGAGTTTTGAGCAAGTCCCAGGCTGAGAAGTGAATGGTTTGAGTGCTTAAGTTGAAAGTTTGTCTAGTTCCAAGGGAAAAATTGAATTGTAGACTTTGTGGAGCCGGGAATAGTTATACCCTGGCTAACCAGTGCTGCCCGGTGGGCAAAACCGCACTAATGCGGGTTTTATAGCAGGGAAATGAAAGGGATAGAAATTAGCCCAAAATGGCCAATAAACTACTAATTTCTGGGCTGAAACCACTCCTCCATGGACAGATAGACTGTTCAAAGCTCCCCTCTCTCACAGTTGAACAGAGAAACTTCCTTCTATCCAAGTAAGGTATGGGCAAACACAGAAACTTGTAACACAGCCCTACGTTCAGCACTAACCTGAAAACTGGACTATACTAGCTTAGAAAGGCAGGAAAACAAGTATATTTTTTCTTGCTTGTTTTTTTTTTTTCAGTAAATAAAGCAGATACAATAAAAAAAACTGTGAATGCACAGTCATACCCTTAACTGTATTCATCCTTTATTAGGCCCATCATTGAAAACAGTGCCCTATTTGGCACATACTTCATAAAGTACTGGAAGCAACTCATATGACTTCAATGTTTCCTCAACAAAAAGATCTCATGTTTCACTAACCCTAGCTACTGTGATAGACTGAAAGACATGTCTCTCTACAACTGTATTCATCTTTTATTAGGCCCATCATTGAAAACAGTGCCCTATTTGGCACATACTTCATAAAGTACTGGAAGCAACTCATATAACTTCAATGTTTCCTCAACGAAATGATCTCATGTTTCACTAACCCTAGCTACTGTGATAGACTGAAAGACATGTCTCTCTACTAAGTGTCCTACACATTCCCGACAGGGTTATGCCCACTAAAGTTCCCATGCCATGAATGACTCAGCACTCAAAGATCACAATCACCACAATAAAAATAGCTGTAAACCTATACTATCACATCAGCAATACCAGACAGCCTAACAAGTACCTTACCCAATGCATTCCACATTTGTAAAATAGGTTGACTTGACATGTCAAACACAGTTCATAGGTTCATAGGTTGATACTAGGCTATTGGCCTTGTATGTTAAGCAGAGATCGCCAATGAGTAGACGATATGCCACAAAGAATAGCTGGAGTTTTTTTTAGATGGTCAGCATATGGCATATGGCATCTGCTTTAGGCCTGTGATTCTTTTAGTGAGGTATTTCTGCGGCCTTTCCAGCTGTTGCAGATGTCTTGTGAGGTACATACCAAATGAGACGTTGTACTCTATAATGGTTCCAATGAGAGATGAGTACAGTGGGACAATGACCTTCTCTCTGGATGAAAAGCCCTTAGTGATGAGGTGTGCCACATAGAAGGATTTCCTGACTGTTGTAGCGGTGTGATTATCGAAGGTGAGACTACTGTCCACCTGTGTTCCTAAGTCTCTCATCACACTTTTGGTGTTTAGTGTACTGCCACCTATGTGGTAATTCATGGGTACATGTTTTTTCCCAAAGGGGATAACTATTCATTTCTTGGCATTAAGCTTGAGACCATGGCTCTGGCACCAAGCATCTGTTTTTGTAAGGCCCTTTTGTAGAATATCCACATCATTTGGGGATTCAATAATGGCTTCCAGTTTGCGGTCATCTGCAAACTTTGTTAGCCAGAGTCCCTTAGTGTTGGCCTGTACTTCAGAGAAGTAGATACCAAACGAGCGGTTCCAGGACTGAACCCTGAGGTACTCCACTTGTGACTTGTCTGGAGTTGGATATGGAGTCGGCTACTTTTACAGTCTGGGTTGTCAGTAAACCAGTTGGCAACCCATCGAGTGACATAGGGATTTATGCCCAGCTTAGTAAGTTTATCTATGATTCCAGAGTGGGGGATGGTGTCGAAGGCCATGGTGAGATCCAGATAGGCTGTGTGAACCACCTTACCCTCGTCCACAGCTCTGGAGACTGATTCGAAGACGTCAGTCAGGTTCAGGAGACAAGATCGGCCATTCACAAATCCAAACTGGGTGGGGTCCAGTGTTTGAAGGTTGCCAATGTCTTTGTTTATAAGTTCCATGATAATGCGTTCCATGCCCTTGCAGATGAGGATCATCAGGCTGATGGGACAGTAGTTCCTGGGATCCAAGGTGGATCCCACCTTATGGAGTGGGATAACTGTAGCTGTGCACCACTCAGTGGGCATGAAGCCTGAGGTGAGGGAGTTCTCTTGCAACCTTTATAACCAGTTTGGATAACTGTAAGAATTCAGGACAAACCAAATAAAAACAGCAAATCCATTTTTTTGAAAAATGTGTTTTTCCTTTCCCAGAAGAAAAGTAAATATTCCTTTCCTTCAGTCTTTTGTGGATGAAATCAGAGTTTTATTTTTCTGACTTTATTATATCTATCAGCAGAGAAAACTACTAATGGAGTCTGTGCATGTTATGTACTGTCTGATTAACATACAATAAATAAATAATAAGAATGGATTAATTAGGTCAACTGTAGTTCATAATACATTTTTTCAGCCAGTTTAGGTCTAAGGGTAGGTCTAAGTCATTTACTCACAAAACAACATATTCATACCCAAATTAGTCTCAGCATAGGCCTCAGCTTTAACAAGCAAGCTCATTAAATGACAAAGAAGAACATTCACAAGTGGTGATTTTTAAATATGTGCAAACTGGTCCCTGTGCAATACTAACACAAGCTATTAGCGCATCATTTTAGCTTTCATCTACCATCACCACTAGTTACAACACAAAAAGGCAGCCGTGAGTGGTTCACACCTGGATTTCTGTGAAGATTCTGAATATCATTAGGAACCCTCCTCCATATTGTTATTGAAGCCTTGCTCCTAAAAATTATTTATGTGTATGTGTGTATGTGTGCTCATGTGTGCCATTAAAGAAATATGTATATG
Organism: Protopterus annectens; assembly: GCF_019279795.1. Taxonomy (NCBI): domain Eukaryota; kingdom Metazoa; phylum Chordata; order Ceratodontiformes; family Protopteridae; genus Protopterus; species Protopterus annectens. The sequence continues at coordinate 1,162,686,182 of NC_056733.1, read as the reverse complement.
CATACATACACGTATGTATGCATATACATATTTCTTTAATTTATTGAAACCAAAAAAACATCAAGATTCAGTCATAAATTATAAAGAGGCAATACACATGCACACATGCACTTCTCAGCTCTCAAAAATTTGGGGAACACATCTAATTTGTTCTCAAACTTTAGTTCCATCCCCCCTAAATCTGGAAATTATTTTGAGTTAAGGGCACCCAATAAGGGTACTTAATATGGAAGCTTCTCCCTAATTATTTTTCTTTGTTCATACTTCCGAGGTAAAAGTTGAAAGACATAAGACATAACACATATATACACATGTAGATTGTACTATCACATATGCAGCTATTTACCACATTACAAGAGTGGGACACTTTTTCCATGTTTTCAGACTCCAACTTCTTACAGAAAAAAAACAAAAATCATGCTTGTTACACTCCTTTGCAAGAAGTGTTTATAGGTTCATAGGTGTGTACTAGGCTAATGGCTTTGGAGCCTTTACAAGTCTAGTCCATAGGATTACCCTGGCATCATGCCACCTGACCTTAGTTCCCAGTGCCTCTGTTGAGTAGAGCCACTGGAGTGACCCTCAGGGTGAATTTTCTATTTCCCATCCACTCATCAAGATTTCTCTTGAAGAGGGCCAGTGAGGTGCTCTGTTTGACATGTATGAGAAGTCTATTCCATAGTATGGGCAGTCTCTGGGTTATGAACCTGTCCCTCCAGCACATTCTGTTGATTGAGGTAATGAGGTTGAGGTCTCTGGAGCACATTTCACAGAGGGATTGGGATTTCTTCAGATGTAGCATTTCTAACAGGGCTGGGTCAGACATGGCTTTGTAAGTCAAACAGAGATCACCTCTAAGGAGGCGATATGAAACAGAGATTAGTTGGAGTTTTTTGAGTCTGTCCATATAGGACAAGTGTTTAAGGCCTAGGATCCTCTTTGTGAGGTACTTTTGCACCACCTCCATTTGTTGCAGGTGTCTAGTGAGGTACATGCCAAATGGGGCATTGTACTCAACGAATGGCCTAATCAAGGAAGAGTAGAGGGAGACAATGACCTCTTTCTTCTTGGATGCAAAACCCTTAGTAATGAGATGTGCCACATAGAAGTATTTCTGACCACAGTGGCAATGTGGTGGTCAAAAGAGAGGTTACTGTCAACCTGCATTCCCAGATCTCTTATAAAGCCTTCTGTGTTCAGTGGACTATCATTGATGTGGTAATTCATGGGAAACTGGGTTTTTCCCAAAGGGGATGATGACACATTTTTTGGCATTGAGTTTAAGGCCATGGTTCTGACACCAGTCGTTGGTCTCAGTGAGTCCTTTCTGTAGGATGTCAACATCCCTTGGGGAGTTAATAATAGCTTCCAACTTGCAATCGTCTGCAAACTTTGTCAGCCAGAGTACCTTCATGTTGACCTGGACTTCAGAGAAGTAGATACCAAACAGGAGAGGACCCAGGACCGAACCCTCTGGGAATCCACTCATGACTGGTTGACAGTCTGACTTGGAGTCAGCTACTTTCACACTGTGGGTTCCATCTGTGAGCCAGTTTGCAACCCACCTAGTGATATAGGGGGTTGAGTTTTTCTATGATTCCTGAGTGGGGAATGGTATCAAAGACCTTGGCCAGATCAAGGTAGGCTGTATGAATCACCTTGCCTTCATCCACAGCTCTGGTGACTGACTCAAAGAAGTCAACCAAGTTGAGCAGGCATAATCTACTCTTCACAAAACCAAACTGTGTGGGATCCAGAGTTTGGAGATTTCCTGTATCCTTGTTTATTAGGTCCATGATGATGTGCTCCCTAGCTTTGCATATCAGACTCATCAGGCTAATGGGGCAATAGTTCCTGGGGTCTGTAGACACTCCTCCTTTGTGGAGAAGGATGACTGAAGCAGTGCGCCATTTGGTAGGAACAAAGCCTGAGATGAGGCTGCGATTGAACAGGGCACACAGTTGAGGTGTCAGTTCACTCTGTAGTTCATGTAGAACACAGCCAGATATATTGTCAGGTCCCATAGAAGCTGTATTCTTGGCCTTGGAAAGTGCTGTTTTAACATGTGCAGCGGTAATACTGGGTGCCTGGCAATCTCCTGTTAATGTGATAGGTCCTTTGGGGAGGGAGAGGGGTAAAGCTGGCACTGAATCTGTTGGCTAGTATATTGGCAATATCTGTTGGCTCGTATAGGAGATACCTTTGTGCAGCAGCTCAGAGCAAATCTGGGTATTGCCATGGAGATTCTTTACATAACTATAGAAGGCCTTGTGGCTGTCTTTACTCTTTGCTGCTATTCTGTTTTCATAGCTAGCTTTAGAGGATTTGATGAGGGGCCTCAACCTTTTGTTGAGGCTGATAAGGGAGTTGTTCCAGTCTTGGGACTTTAACCTTATGCTGCATCAGTTTCCTCCTTTTGTTGTAGAGTTTATTTATGACAGGGGACCACCAGATTGGCTTCCTTTTTTGGGAGCAGAGTGTCTTGGTTCTATTGTGTATGGCGAGATCCATGCATTTGTGTATGTGTCCATACAGTGCATTGGTGTATGATTCGGCGGTCATGCAACTATTCTCCATTTGCATGGGTGCCGTGAAGTTATCCACCTCTGATTTTAGGATACCAAAGTTAGCTTTGGTGAAGTTTTTCATGGTGGTTACCTTTGCGGGGGGGGGGGGGGTTCTAGGTGATTAGTTTGTGGTCGGATCTAACCAGGGAGGAGTTGACTACTGGTGTAGAGCAATGGTCGCACATGTTAGTAATAACCAGGTCAAGGATGTTGCTACCTCTAGTGGGGGTAAGAACGAGCTGATCCAGGGCATTGGAATTAATGAATTTCAGGAAATGTTGGGCAAGTGTATTGGTACAGGAGTAGTTTTCCCAGTTAATGGAGGGGCAGTTGAAGTCACCCAGTATGAGTGTTAGGTTGGACCCTAATATTCTCTAGGGTGCTTAGGAACGTGGAGTGTGAGTCTTGGGACATGGTTGGGGACCTATAGGAGGCTACAAACTGAATTGCTGTCTTACTCAATGTTAGCTGCACCTGAAGTATCTCAGATGCTTTATATTGGGCTAATATGGAAACACCACCACCTTTGTTGTTTCGGTCCAAGTTCTGAGGCTAAAAGGTGTGGAATGAGTTATAGCCTGGTAGTGCAGGGGTGATTTCTGCTGCCTTAAACCAGGTCTCTGTTACAGCACAAATGTCTATGTTCTCCATTTTAAGGAGTGCTTCAAGTGAGTGCATTTTTAGATTTAGACTTCTTGCGTTGAGCAGCATGACCCTCAGACTGCATTTGTTTGTATCTGTTACGGTGGTAATTTGGTCTTTGCAACACCGCCTAAAAAAGGCAGTATACGTGTAGCAAGAGACTTGGCCAGTATCCGGAAGCCCAGGGGTGACAAATGCAGGCCATCTCTGGCAAAGCATTGAGGTCTGTCAATCTTGTTATCCTAGGCAGACAGATAATGGATCCCCTTAGAATGACACCAGAAACTCAGCCAATTGTTGAAATCAGTCATTTTCTGCTTGTACTGTGGTATCATTCTGGGTGATGGTAGGATGCTGCTCAGGGCTAGGGTAATAGCCGCCTGGGCTACATAGTCCGGGAGCTCCTACATGTCTCTTTTCATGAAGTCCAGGGAGGTACATCTCAGGTCATTCACACCCACATGTACAATAACAGAGTCATATTTGTACCTGTTGCTGAGGGACCTGAGTGCATGTGTTATGTGATGGATCCTGACACATGACAAGCAGCTGACTGTTACTTTCTCCTTATTCAACCTAGTCAGTGGAACATCAGTGTGCCTGTCAAAGGAAAAAACTTCAAAGGCCAGTTCACGTAAGGTTCAGGCATGGCACCTTTTATTACTTGCAGCAAGGAGACAAAACATGCAGATACAGGATTTTGTCTAAATTACTAGTAGGCAGTATTCTTTTATACAGTTCTATGAAATGTTACTTTTCTATGGTTGACGTAGTTAGACACAGCTTTCTGTATTATTCTACAGAAAATGTTACTTAGATTTCCTGCTGACATGTCCAGATTTAAAACTCACTATGTGTTACATAGAAAATGTTACTTGGATTTCCTGTTGACATGACTGGATTTATGAAAAACATTTGAGAAAAACAACCTGGCCTTGGGGCTTTATTTTTAGCCCATACAAACTTTCTATTCTTCAGTTATGCAGTTCTAATATATATGTGTCACATTTCAAGGTACATTTCTAGCTTAGGTACAAGTAATACTGACTACGGTTTTATATTTTCAAGCAGCCTTTGTTTTCATTATCAATAGCTTCAGCAGTTATGTACTTTTCTCATAGCATAAGCAGAAAATCAATAACTCTTTGTTTAAATCTCATGACATTAGTAGAAATGAAACATCTATTATTATTTTCATGACATTAGCAGAAATCAAATGCTTTCCTGTTAATTTCCAAAGCATAAGCAGATCATAGATGCACATATTTTTATGACATAACAGGATTGGAATGTCTCAGCAGCTCATGCAGATTTATGCAGTGTGAAATAGAATAAATGTGTTAACCCTTTTTAAACCTCGAATGCACTAAGCATACATATTACTAATACATATTTTTCTAACATTTCCCGCCTTTTAATACTTTTATTCTACTTTAAAAATAAGCATAACCTCTTCCTACTCAGGATTTGCAGTTAAGAGAGTCATTCAGTTTAAACTTATGAAAGCATTTTCAATTTTTCAACAATTCTTCAAGTTCAGCACCTTGGTATAAGGTTTCTGAAACTGACATGTCTATAAAGTCTTTAATCAGTCTTTTCATGCAGGGGATGCAGCAGCAAACATATACCACCAGTAGGATCATTCCTACACAGATGGCAATCAGGATGTTCATCAGGATACTGCCCCACCCCCCCCCAAACAGTCTCTGGAAAAAGTCCATCAATGGATTTGGTCCTGGTTTGGTCATAGCCGACACTTGTTGAATTACCTCAAGGTGATTGTCTATCTCTTGTTTGAGGTCAGGAATATACGAACAGCACTCCGCCTGGATTAAATGAAGTCGAGGGCCATGCGGTTTTGAAGCACTACAGTTCTCATAGCAGTCAGTTCATCAGTCACCAGTTTTAGAGAAGAAAAGGTTGCATTGCTCATTATTTCCAGAAGTTTAGACAGTTTTCTCAGTTCCCAGATTGATTTTGTTGCTCCATATGCTGGCAGTAACCTGCCCATGAGATGATGGTATCACCCAAGTCCATATGCGACAGTCTATTTTTCCCTATGCCCACAGCGTGATGTTTTTTTCTAGCCCGCATTGATCTGCCCCACTGGATTGACAGGCTTCTTGAGTTCTCGTCGAACATTTCAAATTTCCCCCAAGGCAAAACTGCTGTGTGTCGTATGGCCGGAACCAGGTACCCCAAATAACAACTGCCGGACCAATTCTCGGGTAACCACTTGTATGCTTTCCTACCACATAAAAAATAACAGTCCTCTACTTTGGTAGTAACTTTACTATGTCCTGGTTCTGGATGAAACATTTTTTTGTCAACTATAATCAGTTGTTTATAGAGGTCAGCATTATGTCTTACTTCATCAGTTGTCCTATGCATCAGTTCAAAAAATGAATCATAGGTTGTGTTGCAATAGTTATCAGTTTTATTGTAGCATCTATAGGGAACAGTCACATTGCAATTGCTCCAACCCACCTGAACTGTATAATTTTTGTAAAAACACACAGTCCCCTTCTGTCGAACAGACAAGTGCAATGCTACTTTATCTTGTGATGTAACATCTGATGTATCATAGACTAAATTTTCCCAGGTTTTGTTGGCTCCTAGGGGGACTGAAGTTAACAATAACCCCCCATATGCTGTTGGCAAAGCTGTGCAAATCCAGCAATTCGAAACATTGAAGGTCTCAGCATACACATATTTGATTGCCTGGTACATGTTGAAATTTGGGTGTCACTCTACGTGCAGCTCTCCACGTTTATTCAGTTCTGTTTGTGTGGCTGGGAAAAGGAATGGCCACAACAAAAAGATTGTCACTAGCACAGTTAACAGGATGATTATGCAATACTTCTGAGGAAATGGTTGTTCTGCATTCCTGTTTTCTCCGACTCTTCCGAGTAGTTTTATTTGGATTTTTCTGGATTCTATCATTTTTGCTTTTGACATGTGATCTTACTCTCTGCCCTAATAGGACCTTCAGCACCGATGGTTTCTTCACTGGGGGTGAGATGAATCAGTACTATTGATCTGACCCCCCTTTGTAGCCAGACTTTGTGCTGAGGGCCCCGATGTAGAGGTAAGATTTTTGTCCAGTTCAAAGTTCTTAACTAGTTTGCAGTCCGTCAGGTGGATCCACGAAGCTCGCTCTGCTATCTTGACTGCAGTGGGTGTCGAAAGAAGCACCTGGTATGGACCTTCCCACCTTGGTGACGTCCAATTTTTCTTTTTTATGGCCTTTATCCACACCCAGTCCCCTGGGATCACTGCCACTTCCGATGTTTTGGTTTGTTCTTTATCTGAAACAGAATGTGACTGCAACAGATGTTTAGAATTCAACAAATTTCTCATATAATCAGCTACTGTATAGTCAGCTTCCTGGTCTGTGGCCATGAGAAGTTTCCACTGAGGTCTATAATAAGCCCTTCCAAACAGTTTTTAAAAAGGAGTCAATCCTTTTGCAGTCGGAACAGTTCTCATGCTCAACAGTGCCAGGGGCAGACAATACACCCAGTTCTTTCCTGTCTCGGCTATTAATTTTCTTAATTTATTCTTTAATATTCCATTATGCCTCTCAACTAGCCCTGCAGATTGCGGATGGTATGCACAATGATTTTTTAAAGAAATACCAAAATGCTTACTTAATTGCTGTATGGTTTGGTTTACAAAGTGTGTACCGTTGTCACTGTAGATCCTTTCCGGAATGCCGAATGTAGGGATGATTTCTTTGACAAGAACTTTTGCTACTGTGGCTGCATCTGGATTTTTGGTTGGAAAGGCTTCCACCCATCTGGAAAACATATCTACAATGACAAGACAATACTTCTTATTTTCACATTTGTTCAATTCTATGAAATCCATACAGATAGTGTGAAATGGATATGGTGGTGTAGGGAAACTCCCTTGCTTGGGCTTTAACCCCCCTTGTGCATGATGTTTGTTACAAATTTGGCACATCAAACAAAATTTTTTTAGAGTAGTTTGTAAATCCGTACGTTGTGAATACCTGATTCACTAGCTGTACCATCCCCCCTGTTGAGACATGGCATTGCCCATGGCTCAACAAAGCTTCATATCTAAATAAATTAAATGGTAGTATCGGTTTCCCTACTTTAGAGATCTACAGCCCCTTTTCGAGAATTGCTCCTTGTTTTACCCATCTTTGTTTTTCAGCTTGCGTAGTGAGTGTCTGCATTGTCTTTAACATTTCTAAGTCTAAAATCTCAGAGGGTTGTAGTTCTTCATTTAAAAGAAATACTTCTGAAGCTGCTTGTATTGCAGCTGTATCAGCTCTCGCATTACCTTTTGAAATCCTATCTTGTTGCTTGGTGTGAGCTGTGCATTTACAAATAGCTATTTTCTGAGGTAACTGAATAGATTATAAAAGATCTAAAATAAACTGTGCATGATTTATAGGTTTGCCAGTAGATGTTATCATTCCTTGGTTTTTCCACTGTTACGCAAAAACATGTACAGTAGAAAAAGCATACTGGCTGTCAGTAAAAATGTTTACACTTTTACCCTTTGCTAAGGTACATGCCCGTGTCAAGGCAATCAATTCTGCTGCCTGTGCAGATAAGTTGTGTGGTAAAGGTTTTTCTTCTATAATCTCAGTGTCAGAAACTACTGCATATCCTACTAGGTTCTGTCCTGCAGGACCCCTTTTGCATGATCCATCTACGTAGTATGTCACCTCGGCATCATCCAAGGGGACATCCGTGAGATCTTTTCTAGGTAGTGTCTTTTGCTCAATCACCTGCAGGCAGCGGTGTGGTGTGCCATCTGCAGGGGTTGGGAGCAAGGTAGAAGGGTTCAAAGTCATGCATCGTTCAACTGTCATGTGAGGTTGGCTCAAAAATATAGTCATACAGGAAAGATGCCTAGCAGGGGAAAGATATGCTACCTTCTCTTGCAGTAAAATAATTGCGACTGCATGAGGCACTCTCAAAGTGAGAGGGTGGAATAAAACTACTGAGGCCGAAGCCTGTACTGCCATTGCAGCTGCAACTACTGCTTGTACACAGTGAGGTAAGGACCATGCCACTGGGTCTAGTTGTGATGAATAGTAAGCAATGGGGCGTTGCTTGTCCCCATGCTGTTGTGTTAACACTGATGTCATATAACCTTGCTTACAATCTACAGTTTGGAAAAAACGTTTATGGTAGTTTGGTAATCCCAGAACTAATGAGGACGCTATTAACTGTTTCAATTTGCAGAAAGCAGATTCTGCCTCTGGTGTCCATTGTAACAAATCCTGTGCTGCCATAGGCTTTTTATATATCAGGTCAGTCAGAGGTGCAGATTCCAAGGCATAGTTTGGAATCCAACTCCGGCAAAAATTAGTTGTACCCAGGAAGGACATAATTTCCTTCTTGGTAGTGGGTTTTGGTGCTTGCAAAATTGCTACTTTTCTGTCCTCATCTAATGTCCTACCTTCCTTGGATATCACATATCCTAGGTATTTGACTTGATTTTCCAAAGCTGCAGTTTATTTTTGTTTACCTTATGTCCTTCAGCGGCTAAAAATCATAATAGTGCTATGGTATCTTCTCTACAATCTTGCTGGGTGGGGGCTGCCAGCAAGATGTCATCAACATAAAGTACAATCTGACTGCCTCTTGGTGGGGTAAATCCCGCCAAGTTGCTTGCCATTTCTTGTGAGAATATTGTTGGACTTTCACAATACCCCTGTGGTAGTCACGTGTATGTATACCTTTTCCCCTGAAATGTGAATGCAAACCAATACTGGCTGTCAGGGTGTATCGGTATCGAAAAGAACGCATTGCTGATGTCTACCACAGAAAAATATTTCTGTTGAGGTTTTAAATCATTCAACAGGGTGTGTGGGTCTGGCACTGTGGATGCCCTTGGTATTACTGCATCATTTACAGCTTGCAAATCTTGGACAATACGCCATTCTCCATTTGCTTTTTTAACAGGAAATAAGGGTGTGTTACATGGTGAATCGGGAGATTCCACCAGCACCCATTCCTTAAGTAAAGCTGCTATGCTAGGTTTGATTCCTGCCTCTGCATCTTTTCTTAAGGGATACTGTCTTTTTTGTGGTCTGAATGCTGACTTTGGCATGATAGTTACTGGTCCTGCTGTACGAATAAGTCCTACATCTGACTTTCCTGTTGACCAGAGAGTTTCTGGTATATTCTGTAAGGCATTCTCTTCCTCCTTTAATAGGAGTGCTAATCAGCTGTCCTTGCTAGACTGTAAGTGCACGTCTGGGTGGGTCTGAGTTATCCAGTTCAGCCTCTGTATTTGTATTCCCTGCTCTGACAATTCTAATTCTGTCTGTTTCTCCCATCTCGTGACTTTTTCTCCTAGGTCTGTTCATTCTATGTTTTTGTCCTTGGTTAAGCTAACGTGGTAATCGATTAGATTTATAGAGTGCAAAGAACTCCTGGGCAATGAACAGCTGGCTACACTGTTCCCTTCTGTGTCCCAGTACAGGTTATGTAATATCAATCTGTTTGCATGATTTTTAAACAATTCCTGCTCATATTCCTTATCAGGTCCTGGTGTGTTACAATAATACAGGGTACAGTGCAACAGGTGTTGTTTATCAGTGTCAAGGGAGGGGAACTTGCTGATGGCTACATTCATTAATTCTTCGGTCACAGTCCCTGGACCAGTTGTAACCAAGTCCTGGCTGTACCAATAAAACATTTCACCCTCCGATTGCACTGCAAAGGTATCAATTTGTCGCTGTGCTTCCATACCCTGCATGGTTGGGACTACTGCTATACCAAATAGTTGCATAAGGTCTCTGCCCAAGAGGTTTACTGGGCATTTTGCAGAAACAACAATTTTGCTTTTCTGAGTCAATCCTGAAACAGGATCAGTTATTGAAATGTTACGGGAGAGGGGCTCCCGGTACAGCTGTCCATTAGCTGCTTTTACCAGTATGTAATCAGGTGACTCTGTGTTTTCTGGCAGTTTGGAGGGATGTATCAGGGTTCGTGATGCCCCTGAGTCACACAAGAATTTGACTTCCCTCCCTTCTACCAAGAGTGTAACTTCTGGTTTTCTGTCTGCTAAATACAGCTCCAGGCTCAATAAAGCTAGGTCTAATATTTCATTTTCTTGACTATCACTAACTTCTTGCACTTCCTCTATCTCTTCTGTCACATCCTCTACCCCCTATATCACATTCTCATTTGTCCTTTCTCTGCTATCCCCTTCTAGTGATTCCTGACTACCATATAGTCAGTCCTCACCCTCCTTGTCTTCCGTGGTTGCCTTCTTGTTTTTTTTGCAATCCCTTGCCAAGTGTCCCTTTTTACCCCATTTGAAACATTCACCCCTTTTCTTTCGCCCTTCAAAGTCCTCTGATCACTGATCAGATTGTTTGTTTCCCTGTGCATTTTTCTTGCCCTTTTTCCCGGACTGTACTACATAAACTTCTGCTCCATCTTCTACAGAAAATACTTGAGCTTTCTTTTTCTTTTTGCTATTAAAATGCCTTTCGGCATGCCTAGCATATTCAAGTAATGACTGTAACCTGCTTGTACGATGATCTACCATGTGTTTTGTAATAAAACTGCTTATGGGTGCAATACTGCCTTTTAAAAATGCATTTTTTAACTGCTGTTCATATGTGGAATCTTGTGTTTGATCTTCAGGAACCTGCATTCCACAGTGGTTATTAAAACATTCTAATAATCTGGCATAATATCGGTCAATAGTTTCACCTTCTTGTTGGATGCATTGGTTAATGCAAGTCCAGTCTGCCCTAGGCTTCCATTTTTCAGAGATGCGGTCTGTAAGACCTTTTACTCTGTTGTCTAGTTCTGCGCTGCTATGTGGGAGGGGTCTATGTGCAGCGTCACGGGGATTCTAGTTGCCACTAATCATGTGCCAATCTGGCCCCACAGTTTGTCTAACTACTTTTTCTACCTCTTCTCTGTTTAAGTTATAACTCAGCCTCATTCCTTGTAAATCTTCTGAGAACTTTCTAAAATTAACTTTTGGATGGGGAATTCCCTCAGTGGCTTTCCGGATATCTTCCGGAGTCCAAGGTCTATACACTAAAATAGTTGGGTGCTGACCGTCTTGTCCTGCCTGAGGATTAAGTACTTCTATAAGTGGGCATATTTCTTCTTCACTCATAGATCATGAATTCTTAACCATTTGATATAACTCGATGCCTTCATTTGAGTTACCTGCCCGTGTTCGAGACCTGGTCCCGATGGGATCTCTAATAAATGGTTTTACTTTTACAATGTCTCTATTTTCAGTGAAACCAGGATATCATGGGGGTGGACTAACTTGTTCACTTGCTTCATATTCTGGTAAGGGAGGCGGAGGGGCTGATGCTATTACTAAGTTATTGTCCTCCTTATCTAAAAACATTGTTTTTGAATTGTTCTTTTGTTCCCTATGGTTCACTTCCTCAATCCACCAGTGTGCCTGAGGAATTCCTAATTGGCGTTGCTTTTTTACCCGACCTTTGGAATCGGTTTTGAGCTGTTTGACAAGTTTGATAAGTGAGGATTTTTCAAATTTTCCTTCGAATTCGTACTTATTAACCCATTTTGAATAGTATTTAATATTGTCAGTGCGCTGCGACTGCATGTATTTTGCGTCTTCAGTTAACGGTGGATTTTGGGGTCTTTTTGTGCAATTATTACCCATTTTGTTCTACCCTTTTTTGATCGTTACGTAACTTCTCTTATTTTTAACGTGGTACCATGGATTTTGTTATAGTCTCTTCAGAATGACTGCCTACCTATTCTGTTTCTCCTGATCTATGACAAGACAGTAATCTTTTCTGTCCCTGACTTGTAAAATACAGTCTTGACAAAAACAATACAAATCTAGTCCCTGATCTAAAACAGAAAACAGAAAACAGAAAAAAGTAGATTCACCTTACCTGAGCCTACGTGATAGATCACCTGGTTTGTGGAGACCCGTCCTTCAGTCGCAGGTCAGAAAGTGGCTGGCCTCTTTTGTACGACAATTCAGTCGGAGGGCTTTTCAAATAAGAAGAACCGATTTGGTTTCTTCCCCATACGGTTTCAACCACCTGGCCCGTCTGATCCGAGGTGAAGTGAGAGTTCTGGTCTGAAGGACCAATCTGTCAAAGGAAAAAACTTCAAAGACCAATTCATGTAAGGTTCAGGTATGGCACCTTTTATTACTTGCAGCAAGGAGACAAAACATGCAGCTACAGGATTTTGTCTAAATTACTAGTAGGCAGTATGCTTCTTTTATACAGTTCTATGAAATGTTACTTTTCTATGGTTGATGTAGTTAGACACAGCTTTCTGTATTATTCTACAGAAAATGTTACTTAGATTTCCTGCTGACATGTCCAGATTTAAAACTCACTATGTGTTACATAGAAAATGTTACTTGGATTTCCTGCTGACATGACTGGATTTATGAAAAACATTTGAGAAAACCAACCTGGCCTTGGGGGCTTATTTTTAGCCTACTACAAACTTTCTATTCTTCAATTGTGCAGTTCTAATATATATGTTACATTTCAAGGTACATTTCTAGCTTAGGTACAAGTAATGCTGACTACGGTTTTATATTTTCAAGCAGCCTTTGTTTTCATTATCAATAGCTTCAGCAGTTATGTACTTTTCTCATAGCATAAGCAGAAAATCAATAACTCTTTGTTTAAATCTCATGACATTAGTAGAAATGAAACATCTATTATTATTTTCATGACATTAGCAGAAATCAAATGCTTTCCTGTTAATTTCTAAAGCATAAGCAGATCATAGCTGCACATATTTTTATGACATAACAGGATTGGAATGTCTCAGCAGCTCATGCAGATTTATGCAGTGTGAAATAGAATAAATGTGTTAACCCTTCTTAAACCTCGAATGCACTAAGCATGCATATTACTAATACATATTTTTCTAACAGTGCCTCACGATCAAGTCACCTATGACTAGTGAGTTGGGCATGCTGTTTTGCCCTAGGGACTTTGGTTGAGTGGCACACTGTTTAGGTGAGTTATGTGTCTTGTGATTAGTGTTGTGTTGTTGTGGTAGAGTGCATTTCTGCCTTGGAGGTCTTTGCTGTTTGGATAGATTTTTATTGAGAGCCTCCACAAAGGTGGGTGTGTGGTTTGTGTTTTTATGTGAAGGCAGTATTGGTGTGTGTTCTGTAGGGCTATGTGTTCCATGTGGTGTGGTGCAAGTGTTGACCTTCTCCTCTTGACAGCTACTCCAGTCTTGGCTGGAGAGTGCATGGCTTCCAATTTGGATATATAAGTGCATCTCTTGCAAGCCTGAATGTTGGGAGATAAGAGGAGAGTGTTGTCGGTGTACATGAGGCAGTTGCTACACTGCCTCTGGATGCCCAGGTTCACCAGGTTAATAGCAGAAAGCACAGGGAACTGACCTTTAGACATGCCTGGAGGGGTGGGCATTAACAATAAGTAATGGAGCTGTTTCCTTGTAGAACGTTTAGTGCTGGCAGCACTTTTGTGTGCTACAATAATTGCTACAATGAGTCTGGTAAAGTGCTAGACTAATAAACTAGTAAAAGTGCAGTAGAGGAGACAATTAAAAAATTAGCCCACTCATCAAAACAAATAAAATGTCTCCACCTGTCTAATTAATAAAAAGGGTCTGTTGCCATGGATATGAACTTTCCCACTCTCTCCCTTACCAGTTTGGTGGATATGGGTGGTAATTGCCTCATGTTTATTGGCAACAAGGTAGTTCTAAAACAAACATATGGTATGTGAGAGATGTATTTACACAATATCACTGGAGGCAAATCTCTCACATAAAAGCACTCCTACACACATTTCAAAGCAGACACATAGACCCATAAATGCTGAGGCACTTAAATGTAATCTACCTAACCCCCAAGACCTCCCAGATGAAGTACACAACAAACTTCCTCAACAACCCTGAATGCACTCTTTCAAAATACCCACATCAGCACATATGGCTACATTTCATGGAGCCTTTACTTCTAACCCCGTATGGCAAGCCACCACAGAATCCAACATTCTAGTCATTGGAGACTCATGCGTACATAGGTTCATATGAGGCTGCTAGGCTAATGGTCCTAGGGTCTTTATAAGCCTAGCCATGTTATACCCTTGTTCCCTTATTGACCTCGTTGTATGGTCTATATTTGAAGCACGACTATAAGAGCAGCACCAATTGCCTCTGTCCAAGAGGGACAGAGGTCACACACACACACACACACACACACACACACACACACACACACACACACACACACACACACACACACACACACACACAAATAAATATCTATATTTATTTATTTATTTACATTTGTTTACCGGGAAATTCCGACTGGACGCAGGTCCCTTTTCAGCAGATGCCCGGGAAGAAAAGCTCAACATCATCTACATGATGGAGATACAAAGTTGTAGCAATAGTAAACAACATTACAGGTTGTTAACTTTAATAGAATAACAAGATATTGATTACCAACAGTATATACAGAAAATGTTGCAAGTTAAGATAGTTTCTTGTCATTTATAATATTAGTAACAAAGTTGTCAGACAAGATGTTAAAGTATGTAAAGACAACTAGCTATTTCTGACTATGGTTAGTAGTGGTGGTAGTATAGTTGGGTTAAGAGTCTAGGTGGGGCAGGGGGGTAAGGGTGGGGGTGTTGGTCTGGATTAGAGCAAGGACAAAGTCACTGCAAATTTAAGTGGAATTTGAGTGCAGTCTTGAAAAGGCTGCAGGAAGGTAGAGTAGTTATAGAGGGTGAAAGATAGTTCCAAAGTTTAGATATGGTATATGAAAACATGGCTTCTCCTGCTGAGTGTTTGGGTTTGATAGCGGTGAGTTGGTTTTTGTTGCTTGATCTTAGGGGCCTAGTGGGGTGATAGGGTTGGAGAAGGGTTTGAAGGGAAGGGATGTTAAGGGGGTGGTTAATAAGTTTATGAGTGAGGGTGAGTTGATTAAAGTGAAGGAGTTGTGGGAGTTCTAGCCAGTTTATTTCTTTAAGGGAGATACAGTGATGGCTGCAGTAGGAGGTTCCAGTGGCAAATTTAGCAATTTTGTTGTAACAAGCATCCAGCTTGTGTAGGTCTGTCTGTCTAAGCTTGGTAAGTATGGGGGATGCATAGAGTAGGGTGAAGATTAGCTGGGAATAGGCTATGAAAATTCTAGTCGCCTTGGTTAGGAATTGGCGGCTTCGATATAATGCACCAAGTTTCTTGTGAACTTTTTTTATTGTGAGAGATATGTGGGTGTCAAATCTAAGTTTGTTGTCTATTACCACACCAAGTCATTTTGTGTGTTCTGATGGAGAGATGATGGTATTGTCTTTGGCAAGAATGTTGAAGTGGGGGGTGTTTGGGTGGCTTTGGAAGGTTGGAACAGGAGAAGTTTTGTCTTACTTGGGTTGAGTAAGAGCTGAGCATTGTATAGCCAGCTTTCTACAGAAGAGAATGATTCCTGTGTGATTTGTTGTAGTTGTGCTAGAGTGGGGGCAGAGCAGATGAGGGTAGAGTCATCTGCATACTGTATAAGAGATACTTGTGTGGTGGCAGTATGTAGGTTGTTAGTGAAACGTGAGAATAGCAGAGGGCCAAGGATAGACCCTTGGGGAACTCTGAGAGTAACTGGGAGGCGAGGTGTTGTGTTATTGTCCCAGATTAGTGATTGGTGGCATCCATGTAGATAGCTGTTCATAGGTTCATAGATCAGTACTAGGCTAACTGCCCTTGTAGGCCATTTTCAGCCTAGCCAATTACCCCATGTGAGAATCAAACCCTGCACCTTGTTTGTAAGGTAAACACCTTAACCATTATGCCAACCTCCCACCCCCAGTGGAACCAGTTGCAGGCTGGTTGTGAGAAGGAGAGGTTGGGGAGAGTAGAGAGTAGTAGCTCATGAGATACCATGTCAAAGGCCTTTGAGAGATCTAGAAATATGGCAGTAGAGAAGAGGCCACTGATTTTGTGATGAAGTATAGTGTTGGTGAAGGAGAGCAGAGCGGAGGTAGTGCTGTGATATGGCCTGAAACCATGTTGGGTTTTGGACAGGAGATTATTAGCTAGGAGGTAGTTGGAGACCTGGGTGCTGATACATTTTTCAAGTATCCTGGAGAGGGAGGAGAGGATAGCAATGGGGTGATAATTGGAGAGGTCAGTGAAGGGGGTGCCTTTGTGGAGGGGAATGATGTGGGATATTTTCTATATCGAGGGAACATAGCCTTCTGTTATGGAACGGTTGATTAGAATTGAAATTGGGTAAGCTAGTGTATCAGATGCAATTTTCAAGTATTCAGAGGGGAGGTTGTCAGCTGCAAGTTTGGTGGGTTTAAGTTTTGACAATAGTCTTTTTATGTTGGAGGTAGGTACTGAGGTGAAGAAGAAAAGAAGAGTGGGGTTTAGGGTTAGGAGTTGGGGGGCTGTTGTAGGGAAGCGTTGTTTGTTTAGAGATGTTATAGTTTCAGTGAAGTGTTTGTTGAAGGATTCAGCAATACTGCTGGAGGAAGGGGGAATGGACGGCTGGGGGGTATCAACCTTCCCTGGGTGGAGGATATTGTTAATAGTGGACCAGAATTGCTTAGGGTTGTGGTTGGTAGAGTTTAGGGTGGATTTATAGTAGAGGGATTTGTCTAATTTTATATGCTTTTTGTCTTTATTGTGCAGTTCAAGGAATGATTGCCTATCTCAGTTATTTTTTTAGTCGCCAGTACTCCCAGGCCTTATCTATGGATTTCATTAGGGTTCTGGTGGTCTTTTATAACCATGGGATATGCCTGGATCTGACTTTGGCATTTCTTACAGGAGCATGGGTGTTTAGAATGGAGAGGAAGGTACTGGTGAAGAAGTGGACAGCCTCATCTAGGTTGAGGTATTTTAGTGGTGACCAGTTAATTTTTTGCAGGGAGGAGATGAAGGAGTTGGGGTTGAAGATGGATTTGTTCCATATTTGCCTGTGGAAAATGGGATTCAGACTATTTTTGTGGTGCCAAATTAGGAAAGTGGGGGAGTGGTCACTAAGACTGTCAGGTAAGCAGCCTGCTAGGTAAGAGTGAGGGGCTTTGTTGACTAGAACCCCCCTCCCAGGCTAATGATTGCAGGGTAAGTGTCTAAATAGCCAAATTGTTAGGAGTTATTAGAATCTAGTAGGGAAAAACAATCTATAGACCTGATTTCAGCTGTGTCCTTTCTGGGTATTTACCTAGTTTGAAGCAGACAAAAAGTGGCAGTTTAAGTACATTTTGCCTCTATTTTACAAGTGGGCAATTCCACTGTATCTACTGGGTTCCCTTTTTTTGCCTAGAGCTTTATCTTGGTTTACTGATAAATAAAAAGAAAAAGTTAACTGGGGAATGTATTTACAGCAGATGGGGGTGGGGGTGCAGCTGCCGTCCCTAGCCGTGGCTAGAGACAGTTATTTCTGCTTTAGACCAGGTACTTTCTACAGTAGCAGGCTATGCGGGAAATGTAGCTAAACACCTACAGTAACCTATCTTCTTTCCAAAGCCCTTGAGTTCTTGTGGCTGGTTTCTCCACTGCAGATGTGGCCAATGGCCAAGGATTCAGCAAGTGGGTATATATACACACACGCACACATAATATGTGTGTGTGTGTGTGTATATATATATATATATATATATATATATATATATATATATATATATATATATATATATACACACACACACACATACACACACGCACACACACACACACACACACACACACACACACACACACACACACACACACACACACACACACACACACACACACACATTAAATTGCTAGAATAATAGGATTTTGTGTTGGCATGCACTTTCTGAATGATATAAAGTCTGAAACTCAAATGTGTGCCCTTATTTACTGAATTCAGTTATAACTGATTTGCCAGAAAAACACAAATTGTATGAGAAACAGACCAAATCACAAGGAGAAAAATCCAAAAATTCTACGAAGATATGGAGAGTTGTCTGAGTTTAGGGGTATGTTACCACTGTACATAGTCTTGCATCCTGCTGCTTTACAAGGTGGGGGGCCATCCCTAAAGAGGATATGTTGCTAAGCACCAAGATTGGCTGCTTTAGACAACTGATCTCTAGTGCTTGCCTTTCAATGTAAACAGACATGGTTGCGGATATTCACAGGCATCTTAGTCTCACTGAGACTGAAGAAAGACAAACACATGAACAGATTGTTTCTGTGGGCAACATCTACAACCTCGGCTCTTCTGAAAGTATTTAAAAAAAATGCCTCAGAGTCCAATAGAAAAAAAAAATGTTAATATTTTGAGGATGTTTAGAGTTAGTATTTGTCCTTATAACAAGACCTCTTGTCCCAGGTAACAGGACCCCCTGACTGCTGTCTTAGAAAAAAATCTACAGCCTCATCACTGTAATAATTATTGAAAAGAAAAAAAGAAACATTGGATGGAACCGTGTCTGTGGGTAATAAGGACTGTTAACACTACCTGCATATATATCCTGCTGTTTTACAAAAAAAAAAAAAACAACCCTGAGGATTTGATGCTGTTAAGCACCGAGGTTGGTTCTTCTAGGCATCATCGCTAGTCCTTACTTCACAATGTATATGAACACTGCAGTTATTCACAGCCATAAGGGAAACAAACCTGGATCGCTATAGGTAGTGTGTGCTGTTACCACGGTAACTCTCAACTTCTTAGCCAAAAAAAATCTAAAACAAGTTTAAAATAATGGGGGACAAAGTCCAAGAAATAGAGATAAATTTTAAATATTGCTCTTATAAACTTAGAAAGTTGCTAGAATAATAGGTTTTGCATTAGTATGCAATTTCAGTATGATATAAAGTCTGAAATTAAGGGGTGTCATTATTTAATGAATCCAGAGGCCGCGGTAGTGCAGTGGTTAGTGTTGTCACCTCACAGTAAGAGGTTCTTCGGTTCGATTCTCGGCTGGAGTTTCTTCTGTGTGGAGTCTGCATGTCCTCCCTGCGGCTGCGTAAATGATAAAGACAGTAGATGGATGTGCCTTCCGTGAAGATTGGGTGTCAGGCTGGCAACTTGGCACCGTAAAAAACACTGCCAATCATTAGTGGACCAGTGATCCGCTGTGGCAACCCCTACCCAGAAAAAGCTAAAATAGATTATTTAATGAATCCAATCCTCAGCGATTTGACAGAAAACCTCAAATCTTATTAGAAACAGACAAGATGGGCAATAGTGCAAATAACAAGTACCTGCAATTTTTATTATATGTAAAAGCCTGGGAGGTAAACACTACAAGTGGAGTAGGAGCTATTACATTAAGGTTTCAATTTTCATGAGTAATGAAAATAGGAATGGAACACTGTGGATGGAGTCAAGTGATACATGTTCTAGATCAAACATTGATGTCACAAAGTGGGAGGTAGTAAATAAAGTGGGTGACGACATTCACATTTTGGTCCGAGGCAAGCAACTGTATTTGGAAATCATATAGTGCCCCTTTAAGTCAATATTTTCTGCTTGTTTAAAAGAAGATTTAGTTAGTGCCTGGAGAAGAAATGACAAATTCCATGGTGAGGTAGGATTCTTGACAGGTTGCCTGAGTAAAAACGTACCTTTAAGAAAGGCTTTGTATAGTTTAAGGGAGGCCAACAATAAATTAACCTTATTTTAAATGACTATTAGAGATTGCAACCAGTTGTACATTGATCTCTAAATAATTTGTGCCAGCATCAAAAATGCAAGCCAGAAAATCTAGCACCACTGGAATGGGTGATGAAAAAGTGCCTAGGTGCCTTTCTCTCATCCAATTACGGAATCTTTTCCATTTGCTCTTGTACATCTTCTTAGTGGAATCATTATGGAAAATAGTAAGGATACATAGTACTTGGGGCGAGAGCTTAGACTGTCTAATTATCAAAGGAAGTGGAGAAACCATGCAGTTAGCTGAAGAATTTCTCCAAATTAGACATCTTCAGGTGGTGACCTTGGAGGACCCCTCCCCTTTGATAGTGATTTATTATGGAATACAATAATATTATGCCACACAGTACAACATTAATACACTGCATACATAGTTTTCTGTCAATTTACTTTTCCCAAATACACAAATACTTTTGCTTTTATCCTACAAAATGGAATTATACTTTTAGTAAATCTGGATGGTGACTTGCCTGCACCACCTTCCTCTACTGCCC